>NC_051154.1:187440662-187553162 GCF_013339745.2 Dermacentor silvarum | reverse complement strand
CTAAGGCACGTTAGTGTTTGTATGAGGCCTAATTTTTTCTTTCGCATAGCTGGATTCACAAAGCTAGGTGCCAAAGCGCGTTGACAGCGCTGTGTTAGCGAAATTTTGCTGCCATTTTAAATTATGACGTATTGCCAGCAAAATAAAGGCGCATTCTGCCTTCAAACACGCGCCAGGTCCATGATGATGATGATGATGATGATGATCCTTTATCATGGCTCGCACCCACTGAGGGGGATAGGCCATGAATCGGGCGGCAGTAGGTAGCTAAAAAAAAAAAAAAATCTTTTTGACAATGAGATACGCAAAGTAAAAGAAGGCAAACCATACAATTAAACCGTGGTTTGCCAGGTCGATGCTCTGCTAAACAAGATTCTTCTTTCTTCACCGACAGGAAATGCAGTGACGTACGCACGTCTCGACACGCTTGAACCGCTGACACCAAAACTGGCAGAGCGCGTTTTCCGATTTGAAACTTCATTATTTAAGCGCGCTTCAAATAGCCAACACACATCGACTAGCTGCGGTATAAATTCAGCCGTAATCGCGCACACGACTAGGGTGGCTATAACACGACTCCAGAACCGCTATTCTGAACCATAGAGTTTCACACTATAAAACGTTATATAGTGAGAAACTATGTTCTGAACATTCCGCCATTTTCTTCGAGGCGTGACGTAGACGCGACGCTTACAAAATGGCGCACATGGCCCCGATTTGCTTTCGTAACGAGACGCAAATTTGACGTTTCGCAAAACATTTTTCCTCCCCAGTAAAAATAAAGCAGCTAGCTCAAAGCGTACGATTATTCCATCAAAATCGTTTCTCGCTTCCGTCGTCTGCATGCGCACAAGCTGTCGTCTGCTTCATTAGCTAGGATGCGCGTCCTTGGGAAACGGAATGAGTCATCGTAGCGCCCACGCGCTTACTTTCTACTAGAGTGTACTAGACAATGGTCCGTGTTCTAGTGCACTCTACTTTCTACCTTGAGACAACATAAGAGACGTATACCAGTAATGATGAGCGATCGTTCTAGGACGCGTTATCGCTATCACGCGAAACGCAAGTGCCCGACTCGTCTGGCTGAGAAGCGGCCGAATATCATCGATAGCGTTGCGCGCGCCACGATCGCGTCGCGCGCGACGCAAGCGCCGGCACTGCCATCTCTTGTTCACTCCTCTGCTTACTCGCACCGGCGAAGAAACTTCAAGGCGCCGCCTTCCTTACATTTCTTTTTATTAACTAAAAAGTCACCGTTGTCATAGCCTTTGATGACGCGAAAAGTCACTAATATTGATTACGATACAAACGCAGTAGTGAAACGTGTTTTTAATAAAAACGATGGTTCAAAACACAAATGCCAACACCACCCAAGAGCGATGCAAATGCTATGAGCACGCGTTGAGTGAGTGAGTCAACTTTAATAAATATCCGGCAAATTGATGGCCTGGGTCTAGGCCGCGCCGGGGGCAGCAGAGAGACCCTGTCTCTCGGTAGCTTCCCGGGCTTGCTGGATGGCCCAAACTTGGTCCTGAAGATCAGAGCTAGTCAGTGCGGTTCTCCACCGCGCCCTAAGTTCATCTGGGGGGACTGCAATTCTCCTCTGAACTATTTCACAATCCCAGAGTATGTGTTCTAGGGAGGCTACTCTATCACTACACAACTTACATTTGGCCTCAGGGTATAAATCTGGAAACATGCGGTTAAGATGTACCGGGTTCGTGTAAGTTCTGGTTTGAAGTCGCCTCCAGTCAACCACCTGAGACCTGTTTAATTTTGAGTTAGGAGGTGGATATATACACCTCGACTTTCTGTAGAATTGGGTAATGTCACTGAATGAGAAAAGTCTAGCCCTATCCATCCGCGTTGTGAACAAAAGATTTTCACGGCCCCAAATGACAGGGAAAATACGGCGATACGCATGCCTCTCGACTACCGTTGCATATGGCCGCTCATTACCATAATTCGCGCGGCTCGTCGCACCACAAATTATGGCGGAAAATCTCTGCAATGGTGGCCCAGCGCAACGTCATGCAACGTCAAATTGACGTTTGCGAAATGGCCCTTCCTGTGACGCTCTTCACGGGATTCGAGTGTACTAGAACTTTTGTACTAGAGTGTACTAGAGTGTAAGAGTGTACTAGAATATTCTAGTACACTCTAACGGGATATTCCTTCAGCCAATCAACAAGCTGACATGCCGGCTATCTTGGCACGCCACCACATATTCGCGGCAGATGCATTGCACGGGTTTCTGCACGCTACCGTCCACTTTCTTTTTAAAGCGCTAAAGTCGCAATATCGGTGCCAAAGACCACAAAAAAGTATTAGTCGATAAAATTTGCAGCTCCACGTCACGTTTTGTCATTCTGATGAAAACGCAAAATTGCATTTTGCAAAACATCCGTTTCCCGGCACAAATTTCAAAATACGTGACCTCTGGGCAGCCAATGAGAAAGCCAAGATGGCGGATAATGGTGGCCGTGCAGCCGCCATGCGTGTCGATAATAGAGCCTCAGTAGTCGTACAGATACAGCAGCCACAAAGTATCTTGCATGTGTCTTGTCTGAACTGGAAGAAAACGGGCGGGCAAGGAAAGAACTCTGCACACGGCGCTCTGATTCTCGGCCGATATCCCGCCGCATGGGTGTGTGTCACTGCACCTCGGTTTGCGCGCAGTTTTATGGTCGACGGCGACCCAGCGAGCCTCTCACGTATACGAGAAACTGGAAAGCATAGGCACCGACTACGGGGGGGGGGGGGGGGGGGGCCTGGGCCCGAGCCCCCTCCGGAGTTTTCCTTCTCGCCAAAGTGTAATTACCAGAGTTCTGTTACCAAGATCATTTGAGGTTTCTTTAGAGTTGCCTCTACCCCTTCACTTAAAATTTTATAGTGGCTGAAAGCTTACTGTATCAGTGTTGGCGCGGAAGTGCACAGCTTTTAATTCATACTTTCGCTTTATTTCTGCAAATCCTGACCATAGGAGGACAAGCGCATTAGAAGCACCAGCGGTGGCTACTTCATCCCTATTTTTTGTCACTTCAACATTTTTTTTAAAAATTTCGACTGCTAACATATACACACACAACATATTTAAATATATATACACAGGAATAAGTGTTTACATTTTTTAAAGAGAAGGATGTAGCCAACTAACAATTATTTCTAATGTTAGGGATAGGTTATGCCTAGAGAATGAATACGTTGCTCTATGTTCACCTCTCTTCAAATTGCATTGCGTGCTTTTTTGACCCTGAAAAAAAAAAAAAAAAAGACTTGCAGCCATCAGTGGCCCCTTCGGCAGAGTCTTTTATCAGCGGCGTGTGAAATGCACATGAATGTTGTGTGTCTCAGTATTGCTACTATTTCCAGTAGGCAATGCTAACGACTCACGAAAAAAGCAAAAAAAAAAACTGTTCTAATAATTTACAATATTTATTAGGGATGGAAACATCCCCACATACATGCATCGGTCATAAATATATATAATTTACTCAGTAACCGAAATGAGGCTAAGCCGGATTCACTCGAAATCAGAATTAATAATATTATTATTCCGCCATGCGCAGCAGCGCTTATATAACAAAAAAAAAATGTTGCAGTTTCACCCGTAAGGCAAATCATCAATTGCGATAGCAAATTAGTAAACAGCTATACGGAGTAAGGATAGTAGTTTTATCAGCTGTATAAACTTGGACATGTAGAAGCACCAGCAACAAGCAGAACTGTTGTCGACGCCGTTGGCGTTTTGCTCGCGTTACCGAACGCGCGCGGCGTTGGTGAGTTGCCTGTGCTTCTGGCGGCGGCTCGGAGGTTTTCGACGAGATCAGAACGGGACACTCGTCGAGCAGCGTCGGAAGTCTTTACCACCTTCACGCCTCGCAACGTTTTATTGCGATTGCAATTATATGGAAACTCCAAGCGGATTTCTGCCATCGGCGTCGACGTCGCCGTAAGGTTCCGTATGAAGTCCAACGGCGATGAAATCGTCACCGCGCGCCGTATGTTGTATGTGCGAGTGAAAGCGCATGAGGGACGCGCGCTTTCACGGGGAGCGAACGCACGGCGGAGAGCGAACGCGACTTTTTCTGTCGCGCGAAAGGCCGTGGGGGGATGGGAGGGAGGGACAGGAGGTGACGTTTAGCTGCGGCACCAAATGCGTATTTATATGAAAACGGTGCGGTAAAGACTTCCGACGCTGCTCAATGAGTGTCCCGTTCTGATCTCGTCGAAAACCTCCGAGTCGCCGCCAGAAGCACAGGCAACACTCACCAACGCCGCGCGCGTTCGGTGCGAACGCGAGCAAAACGCCAACGGCGTCGACAACAGTTCTGATTGTTGCTGGTGCTTCTACATGTCCAAGTTTATACAGCTGATAAAACTACTATCCTTACTCCGTATAGCTCTCGACTAATTTGCTACCGCAATTGATGCTTCGCCTTTCGAGTGAAACTGACATTTTTTATATAAAAACGCATTTGGTGCCACAGGTAAACGTCGCCTCCCCTCCCTCGCTCCCTCCTCTCTCCCAAGAGAGAGGCGCAGTGTCGCCCGATCAAACGGCGAAGCATCGATTGCAATAGAAAATTAGTAGACATCTATACAAAGTAAGGAGTAGCTTTATCGGCCGTATAAACTTGCAAACATTCCCCCCTCCACCCTCGGGAAAATGAAAACTTTCCGCCTATGCTGGAAAGAATAAAAATTCGTCGGTCCTTCCACTCCGTGATGATGGTTAACCAGCGAAGCTCAGACGTGCGGCCCCGGTGTTTATCAGTGGGTTAAACCCGATGGTTCATTAAAGTATTTCTCAATTATGAGGTTACACACACGCGGCGGAGAGAACGACGTCACTGACGGTATGCCCGCAGTCCGCCGTTGTCGCTGTCGTTCGATGTCTCGAGTTTGCTCGGCGGCGTGGTTAGCAGCATTCGCCCGCCATTGCCGCTTGCGATTCTTCGAAATTAAATTGCTTCAAAATTAAATCTGTCCGTTACGTACGTAAGACAATGAATGGCTCATACCCCCTTAAGTAATGGCTCATAACCCCGTAAACGCGGCCTCCCCATTACGACGACAGAAGTTAAATTCTACGCTGGAACTGGAATGATGAGCGGCAACGCAGCCAGCTGTGGAAAGAAGACGACGACGAACGCGGGAGCAGTGGCACGAGCGCGTGCCGAGCACGAGCGCAACCCGAGTGGCGCCAACGAGCCAGCGGCGGAAGAAGACGTCGACGACGCTCGAGCCCATGCTGATGATCATAGTTTTCTGTACACAGGCAATTTGCCTAGCCATATACGATTGCGCCTAGACATATAAAGCTTCGCTTTAAAAGGTCCAACGAGAGGCGATTCCTTGCAACGAAACAACGCATCCCGGCTTTGCCCAAGGAGGCACAAAAATTACTCATATACATAATGCCTGCTCTGGAGCAGCCCCGACTAAGCTGCAAAAAAAAAAAAAAATGGCGCTAAGATGTCAACGTGGCCGAGTGGAACGACGAAGATGGAGACGGCACTGCTGCAACAGGCCAATCCCCCTCGTGGGTACGTGCCATAAGCTGAAGGCGACAACACCGAAATCTCAATTGCGGGGAAAATAATAAGAACCGACCACCCGGACTAATTCGCACAGCCAGTCAGGACATTTTGGTGCTATGCTAAATACAGGCCTTAACCTTGGCTGGAGCAGTTTTAGCTTCTAATACAGACCGTATTTATTTATTTATTTATTTATTTATTTATTTATTTATTTATTTATTTATTTATTTATTTACACATTGCTAAATTTCGTCCGACTTGTTTTATTTCTGTGTATTCATTTCGTTCATTTTCATTAATCAATACGCCCCAAATTCTCTTTCTATTCATAAACACCTACCATCTAAACTTCTGATTCATTTTTTTTAACGATTAATAGAGTATATTATATATGTGCTATCCAATTCTTGGTCATTCCCCCACAGTTCATATGTTCCATTACCACATTACCACACTGCTACTACTACTACTATAGCTACTACTGATACTATACTACTACTATACTGCTGCTGCTGCCGTCAAGCACAGCATCAAACACATCCTCTGCCCGCTCCGAGACGCCAGGCTTGCGTAGCCCTATACGAGATATGGAGGCCAGCCCCCGAACCACAGGTGCGCGCCAGTGAAACGCTACTGCCCCCGTGGGTGTTTGCTAGAAGCTCCGACGTGGCCACGAAAGTTTGTAACCTCAGCCAGAAACGAGATTCCACAAACGTGATTCCACAGACGCGGAGGTTCTTTATCCGAAAGGGACCACGGATAGCGACAACGACCACGCCGTTCTCACCAATGTTTGGTTCTTGCCGACCAGCAGTTGAACAGAAATAGGCGATTACTGTGGGTGGAGCCCCACAGTAATAAAGATGTCTCTCTCTCTCTGGGCCCATTAATGCCACGGGGAATTTCAACTGCTTCTACAGGAAGATGCTGACCCTATCCCTGTGAAAATTCGTTCATCGAAAATTATGCACATCCAACGCAAATGCTGCAATCTACGTATCAGCGATGCCTCCAATTTGCGGTTGGTTTGGTTTGCTGCGGTGGCGCTACCGCAGAGCGAGCACGAGTGAGTCTTCTCCGCGACAGCACACGGTCTCTCCACGATTTCGCAACCGCTCTCCTGCACTGAAGGGTTTTTCGTTGTTAAAATATGACGCAATACTTCCTCGCGCAAAGCAATATCTCTAAGCTTAATGCGTCTACCCATGACAAACATTTTAGAAAGAGTTCTGTATAGCGTAAAGGACGCGCAGACAGCATGAATGATAAACATTGATTTTACACCGCCCCAATACATTGATTTACGAACTGCACGAACCTGATTGAAAGTTGTGTGGACAACGGGTTTCACAAATGTAGCACGTAACTGTAATTATATGTATGTAAAACATACATGAACTCACCACTCTGTCACCTCAGAAACGACGGCTACCAATACTGACACAGTCACCAGTTGCGAAGTTACGTGGTCTAACTTCTTACAATGTTCATTATGTTTGTCACAAGCTCCGCTTCATGTACTCACCCGCAGTGAGCAAGCTTGATTCTCCGTTCGTTATCTGCTCGATCGTGGCTCTGTTGAGCACGTCACAGGTATAGGCTGTCTCGGCCAGGTTTCTCTGTTTAGCTGGCGAGAAACACTGAACGCTCTCCGTGAAGGATTTCCCAAAATCGCTCCCAAAAGATGCAACTCCCGACGTGCCGTAACTTCTGTCTTTAAAGAAACGACATATGAACGGAAGATTGGAAAAAAATAGAAAAATTAAATGGACCATTAGATAATATATGGCTTCCGGACCATTTTCAAGAGGAGGTTTGCTTTCCCAACAGAGAGCGTACAGTGCAGAGAAATTCTCACCTTAGAAAGGAACTCATGCACACACTTTGCATGGTTCTGTCTGGCGCATCTTGCTTTTGCGCCTTTGCTTTGAGCAGTTGCTTTTGCGCCATTAAACCATACGTAACTAACTAGCATGGTTCTGTCATCGTGTTACTTGCGTTCGGCGAAAGCAGACGAAACACCGCAGGGTAGAGTTACAAAGTGAACTGCATGGGCCGGTCACTCATACAGACATATATGCGCATCAGTGATCTGCACCGTTCCGAGGGGAGCCGTGCGAAATATGAGTCGTGTTTGAAAGGCAGCGCGAAAATATGTAGATGACGAAAGAAAGACACCGAACGACCGGACAAAGCGCCGACTTGCAATTGACGGAAATTTATTGAAGCAACCTAGCTTTATATACGATCGTGCAAACTCACAAACACTCACAAACACATACATAGAAGAAAAGAGAGAGAGAGGTGGGGTGGAGGGGGGAAGGAAGAAAACAAAGGATGCAAATTGGGATAAAAACAACGTGCACTGAGATAGCCACCCAGCGAAAACGCGCACTCCCTGGGGCTACCAAAGATCCAAAAGCACGACTTCACTGTCTAATCAGTACCAACTTGCTCAGTTAACTATTCTCGTTAGCATATGAATGTTTGACACTTCCTTATCAGCAAGATATCTACTCTGTAGTATGATAGCTCGCGAAACCAGCACTGTGGACAGAAAGCTATAAGAATACAGCCCCTGAATCCACTCGACATATATGCTGTCACAGCTGTCACCCGTTCGCCGTCGGCGCGAAGTCGATCGACGGGGTATACAAGCCGGTTGGTCGTTCCATACTCAAGCGAACACAGTGAGAGTCAGAGTCGGGAGTAAAAAAAAAAAAAAAAAATTATCGACTGACAACGTACACAAATTACTAACATAACATAATAAAACAAATGACAAAAGACAAACTAACACACCTGAACTCGATATAGCTCAATGATGACACAAAATATCATGAAGCAATTAACAGTAAAGTTTTTAAGAATGAAACAGGCCGCGGATAAAATATACAATACACTTAACAGCAGTTCCCTAAAACAAAGTTCAAAAGAAAACCAACGATGTCATAGGCGTGGCCGGGCAGCAGCAGCAAGTCCATAAACCGTGAAGTCAGCGCGCAAAGCTTTCCCGAAGAATGCTGGCGGGCCGATCTTGTTGAGGTGGATGCGATTGCTGGGCTGGATTTCCCGGGAGTCTAGATCTGACGACTTCCCTCAAGCAGGTTGAGCTAACTTGAGGAGAACTACCATGAGCTTCGTTGCAGACGCTGGTTTGTCGTCTCGTACGTCAACTAGTTACTTGGAGTTCCGACGCGGCTAGGCGGCCCAGGCGATACTGGACGGCCACCCGACTGCTTCTCAGCCGATTACAGGCTCAGCTTCTATAGACTGATTAGCAGGGCCTAAAACCTGCGCTTAAATAGCCTCTCCTCTCCCTAGTTCCCTATATGTCGGGGAACTGCAGGTATGCAGAGTTCACCTAATTATTTCATGACTCCTCCCACGCGAGGGAACGGTTTATTCTCCCCTTGGTGTCCAAGGTCGTGCACCCGCACTGCACCACACGGACGCACACGCCAACACTTGGGTCCGGCCGTTAATCGGCGTGTCGATGACTCGAAACTATGCCGCTCCGTGACATATGCCTATACGTTTGTCGCGAACCGAGGGGTCGCAGCGGAGCGCCAGAACAAGGAGACCAGGGGCGGTATTCTGTAAGAGTCTATACCTAGTGGACTGTCCATTTCGGCTGTCGCTGACTGGCTGGCACTTTCCTGCACGTCAAGCAGCAACCAATCAGCGACAGCCGAAATGGACAGTCCACTAGGTAGACTCTTACAGAATACCGCCCCAGCTCAGCAGGCTTTTAGAACGGACTGGCACGTGCCGTGTTTGCGCCGCTCGCAAGCGCCGCGCAACTTGCCAACTTTTGCCGACATTGCCGTGTCGGCAAAAGTTATTGAGAGGATAAGTTTCCTGGGAGTGCGCTGAGTCTTGAACGTTAAATAAGTGGCCAGCAAGCGGAAGCAAGTATACCTGCTACATAGCGTACAGGCACAACAAATCTCAACTCAGTGAGACGTTTAGAGAGAGTAACTGCTGCTGTTGTGGGCGACAGTGTACAGCTTTGCGTAGAAGACTACAAGAACCGCGCACGCATAATGGCTGTGACGCATTTCGGCCTCCCGCATCAAAAGCGTCCTATATGTGGACGGACCACGCAGCGTCACAGCAGGTGCTGGGCGTGTTTATGGCACGGGGTGTCGCATCGGCATCAGAACTGTTTGCACTATCCGCTACGGAACCGCTATGTTTGTACAGGCGCGGCTTCTCGACGCACGAAGAGCCTCTCATTGCAGTCCTTCTCGGACGGGGGTACACGCTTGCTGCTGCGAAACACCAGACACGCTCCGCAAGAAAAGGGGCCGCCATGGTATATACGACGTAAGGTGGAATTAAGAGAACGCGAACCCCGGCAAGCATTCAAGTGAGAGGCTCCACAAACACGTGCCTCCACGAGAGTCGCGCGCCCACCAGCCAGGACGCGAACAGCAAGCAGCCGATCCAGGCGACTGTAGCTAACGGCGAGGGCCGTTCCTCAATATTTCCTTACGCCTGTGGCCGCAGCGCGGCAGAGGTTTCTTTTCTTTTATATGCAGAAGCATTGCAAGGTAGGCTACGTCAGTGCCGGCTATCAAGGTGGACGGACCGGTAAAACAAAAAAGCAACAGCTAAGAAAGCACATGTATGCATGCATGCCAGCAGCACAGGCGTTCGATTTATTTATTTAATTTAGTTATTGATTTATTTATTTCACGTCGTCCCCGCCAGCCAAGACGGCCTGACGCGCCAGCAACGTTAGCGACGGGCGTCGCTCCCCGAAGGAGAAAACGGGAGCATCGAAAGTCAACCTACATTCGCGGTTCCCTGCCCTCCCCCCGCATGCTGCGTCCGCGAAAATGCTGTTCAGACGACCGCAGATCGCCTGCGCTTTTCTTCTTTCTTCCCCTTCACGCTTTTACAAACGTGTTCTTTCGGACTGATGCTTTTTTCGCAACGAGTCTGCCCTTGGTGCATGTGACCCACATGGACCATAGATGGACAGCTCGATGACTGCAGACTACAGAACTTGTAAATGCCGTTGTTCAAGGCTAGCTGACACTTGTCTATTTGCGTAGAGATGACGTGTTATACATATGATCCATTTTTATCGTTACCGCTTACCTCTAAGAGTTTTAGAATAGCGCTACACCACTCTACTGTTACTCATATATCACCTCGGGCCCCTGCCAGCTTCCTTTTGCGCCTGCTAACTATAAGCGGCGCAAAGTTAGCTTGCGCACGCTGCATTTGGCGTGCAGCTGGGAAGTCGCCGAGGCGATAGATGTTTTAGCAAAGCGCTACCGCTTTATGTTACATCATACAGCAAGAGCTTAGCTCACAGCACTATTTAATCGTCATTCCCTAAACAGCTAGCTGCTATACCCTTTCTACTCCGCCCCAGCGTGGAGTAACAGGCCTGAGGCATTCTCCTCCGATCGACTCCCTTCTCTCTCTATCAACTAACACATCGATCGGCGTATGAACTGATTACTCTGGAAATTATGAATGACATAGTGAAAGATCAGTCATGTCATCAGTCAAGCGGCTGGCTCAAAGGTGAGCTCATTAATAAATGAAGTTGTGTCAGTTTGTGTGCACGCTGTTCTCGTCCTTTTAAGCTGGTGGCTTGCCACGACACCCGATACGCGCAACGTTCTTTTCCTCCCTAGCTGGTAACGCAGAACTTGAGCAAGGCATAACTCGAGCAGACACGAGTCCGTCTCTGCCCCGGTGATCGAGAGCACGCAACTATCGAAGGCACTGACCAATCGAAAGGCGCCGCCACTGGTCGAAGCCCCAAGAGCGCGCGAAAGACCTCCAGTAGCCAACCACCGAACGAAAGGGGCACATGTCAGACAAGTGGACCGTTTTACGCAGGACAGCGATTACTCAAGGTATCCCTCAAACGTGCATAATCATGCCGACAGAGCATATAGAGTCAAGCCGCGAAGAATACCTTGCAGTAAGGATTTTTAGCATGTTCCGGTACGTATACAATCAAACTGGGTGGAAGCCCCCCTGCTCACAGCGCAAAAACAATCCTGCGGGAAGGAAAATGGTGCGGGAGGGCTGGGACTCATCCGGCAAACGGCCCGGCTGTTTTGAGGGAGCGTAAAGAACCACTATGCAAAGAAGCGCCGCGCGTGGCGTCGGCTGTCACGAAATCTAGGGTATCCAGCAGTCGCGGCGACCACCGCTCGATTATGCCGTGCCCGCTGCGAGCCCTCAGGGAACTTGCGCCAGTAGTCAGCTATTCATAGCCCAACCCTTTCGCCTCTGTCGGCCAGCGTACACCAGCAGAGACCACTCTTTTATCTGAGCATTCGACCTTTGCAGGACCGCTCGTTACCCGGCCGATCGCCGCCACTACACAGCTCGAGGGCGGTACACCAGGCAGACGGGCAACGATCGCACGCACCGACGCGAAAAAAAGAAAAAGAAAAAAAAAAACGAAGAAGGAGGAAGAGTGAGACCGGTCCCAAGAAGCAACAAACTTTCGGCAGGGCCGGGGGAGAGAATAGACGCAAGCCCGACTGACAGCGAACGGCGCAGCTGCCGCTGTCGCAGTTCCCTAATCAATCGCGTTTAGCGCCGCCGCTAGCCGTGCCGGCTGTTCGATCTGCGGGTCCAAGGGAGAGAACAGTGGCGAATGTGTGTCGGGTGCGTGCGTCGTCCACCGCTCTAGGTCATCACAAAGCAAGAAGAGGGCTGCGAGCGAACACGCGTGGCCATCCTCCTTCCATCGGTTTCGATCGCTTTCTTTCTTTTCTTCTTTTTTTTTTTTTTTTTTTTGGCACGCCGCCTCGCGCTGACCCTGTTTCCATAATTCCCGTCGTTCCTTGATCTTGCCCTGCTTGATGCACGAAATACGTTTTACTGCGCTTTCTTGAACTGTTCGAAAACCTTTAAAAAAAAAAGAAAGAAAAAAAGTATAGACGTCACGACCTCAATACAGACGCGGACGACTTGCACGCGACATTTACCTCAAACAGTCCACGAAAGCGAAAATATTGGGGTCGCGTCCCTTGACCACTGAGTTCAATAAAACATTCCTGGCAGCTATTTCTCTCGTTTTAAACCAAATTTACATACTATTTTACCTCCTTAGGCTGTGGCACCCTCTATATAAGGCGCCCATTTAGTATGTCAAATTTGTCACAAGCGCAACTGACCTTGAAAGGGAAAAAGTGTCATCCACCCGAATGTAGCACGAGGCTACAAAGCAAACCACCCCGGAAAGGCGTTGGTCCCGGGTTCGAATCCCGGACCCGGACGAATTTTTCCTCAACTGCGAAGCGTTCTTTCTGGGAAACCCGTTTCGGTTTCCTTTGTAGATTCGTGCTACATTCAGGTGGATGACAATTTTCCCATTCGTGATATACTTCATCCACCTTGCACGATTCCGCAGAACTGATTGGCAACTTAAAGGAAGCTTGAGCCTCTTCCCCGCACTTTGGTGTCCGTTTCTAACCGCTGTCGACTTGCGTGCACTCTCTCTCTCTCTCTCTCTCTCTCTCTCTATATATATATATATATATATATATATATATATATATATATATATATATATATAACATGCTCGGACGAAAGCCGGACCCCGGCTGAAACGTAGGTAATGAAGCACCGTTTCTTTCGTACGTGCGTCCTCAACCTACAAGTGCCTGTTCAACTACGGAAGCCCGCGAATACTTCGCGTGTATTCGCGGGCTTCTTTCACGCTCGGAAAAAAACACTTATGTAGCCCGTATTCAGCAAAAGGAAGCAGTATCGGGAGTTTTTCATGTTGCACTACTTCTCATTGACACATTTCATCTAATTATATTTGAGGACTTGATTAATTAATTAAGACTAATTATCGAAATAGGCGGTATGTAAGAATAATTTGAATATATCCAAGCGACGGCAAAGAACCTTGGTTCTGTCCAGCTACGTGGCATTTGCATATATTTAAATCTTGGTGCATGATAGATGGGACATCCTGTATATGTATAGCACGAGTAATATCGAGTGTATTACGCAGTACCGCGGGCCGATCGTGTTCATCATTGCGTTAGTAATATATGCTCCTCAGTATATATACGGGAGGTAGGGGTAAGGCATATATATATAGCGCCTCGCAGCATTAAAATAGACAATTGACCTATAAACAGTAAAAAAAAAAAAAGAAAGGGGGGGGGGGAATCGAAAAAAAAAAAAAAACGGGTAGGCTGTATCGGGGATGCAGCCGCCGTGGGGGTGCGTGAAACTTCTTATGCGTGCTATTGAGTGTGGATGAGTACTATAGGTTCAGAATTGACGTAACCATACCCAAGTAACATTTATTCACGCATTGCAAAGCTTACATGCTTAACTTATGGTACAGCTATAGTGGGGATGATGCGGTCAAACCTTGCAATCATGCTCGCTCCCTATTCGTAGTTGGGCCCAGCAGTGGTTAAAGATGGTGGGCGCGAATCGGCACCCCTCCGTCTCGATGCTCGAGTCTCTTCACGCCATTTTCGGACCGTATACGCGTCGAACGCGAGGGCGCCATATGCCGCGCAGCCGTCAAATTTCTGCAGCAAACTGCACACTTAATTGTAAGCCTTATAACTCCTGGTGAGCACATGTTTGCGTTTGATGGATTATACCTATATGGCCAAAGTCGGCTCTCTCTCACACGCGACCACGCCCACTCGGATCGACAAACGGACTACCGAGCTATGCCTCTCTGAACGCCGAGCGAGAGGCTAAATTTATCGCCAATTGCGTCATGCGTAGCGCCACAACGGCGCCATCTGTGCACGCGACCCATGCGTGAACGAGTAACATTAGAGAGTTTTAGATTAGGGGGACGCAAGCGTAAGGGCCCCCTAGCGCTTGCGTCCCCCTAATCTAAAACTCTCTATTGACTTCTTTCATCTGCACAACGATACCAAAGTATAGGGCGCGTGGTATAGTATACGGTTGCAGATATATAAGCGATAAGTATAGTATTACACGTTTTCGTTACATGGGTTTTTAGCAAGCGACCCGCTATGCTGACCAAACTAAAATACGTTTCACGGCGCACAAAAAAAGAAAAGAAAGAGAAAAAGAAAAGTGAACGTAATAAAGCCGATTTTACCACATAATTTGTGCTATCGTGACCATAGAACAAGTGCCACAAGGGCGGCTTCAAATCGAAGCGCCACCATGTTGTCATGCACGCTATAGTCAAGTCAGGCAAAGCTCTAAATCGAAAAGACAGCGTGAGTATACATGCAGGTAACCCGTCGAGCTTCCCACTGCATTGTGCGAGTGCGCGTACACTTTGGACGCGCTATTCTGTAACGAGGGTAAGGATTGGGGGTATACGCTAAAGCTGACTAATAATGGACCCATGCAACTCGCTGTCGAAGTGACGACGACGTTCGTGAAGTTTCCGAGTGCGTCTTGTACGAGAGCGAAAACATGCATGGTAACAGTGACAACTCCCTTAAATCGGTTACAATAATAATAATAATAATAATAATAATAATAATAATAATAATAATAATAATAATAATAATAATAATAATAATAATAATAACAATAATAATAATAATATTATTATTATTATTATAATATTATTATTATTATTATTATATTATTATATTATTATTATTATTATTATTATTATTAACGCACGGGCGCCAACAAGCCTAATCCGCACATCTGATGCTGTTTCATACAATTCGCCAACGACACAGCCAGTTCTGGAAGGGGCTGCGCAGTTCTGCGACGAAGTGTGTTTCAAAGCAGAGCTATTCCATATACCTCTAGCGTCAGACCTACGGACAACGCGTAACAGAGCAACAGCGACAGCACAGATCATCCGATCAAGCCACGCGATCGTGGCCGACGCTAACATACAATAAAAATGCAAAGAACGAGAAAATCGACGAAGTATATAAAAGGCCGCAATTCAAACGACGTCCCCATCTTCAGACCGGTTTTATGGCGTGGCAGTAAAGAAAAGGCTTTAAACGCAAGAGCTGCACGTCGGAGTGCGAAGCCGAATTTGACAAGATCACCAGCAAGGGACAGAAGCGCAAGTTGTTCCATCGGCCAGTCGTGGTGTGCACGCAACCGCTATAGCCGTAGATACGAGGTATACATATGTAGGGCGATGTACTAGCTATGCGCAATCCATGCACGTACAGAGTTCATTGCACGGCTGCGACACTGTATTTTGACGTGCAAGAAGACGGACGGGAAAGAGGGAATAGAAAGACGTTTAAGAAGTAAAATTGCGCGCCAGCGCACCAAGATATCTGTACGGCGTTTGTCACACATTTTTGGCGTCGGAGCAGCAATGTCTCCACACGTGTGCTTGTTACCGCTGCGCTGGCCTCCATCCAATATTGGGTACGGACGGAGCAGGAGAAAGGCGCGTGAAATCTGCGTACATGCGTCCCATTGATTACGGACTAGACGACACACATAAATATGCGCCCGACAACCTGCCATGATTTGAGATGTTGAAACAATTTGTTCTTGCTTCGCTGTGCGCCACTAAGTATCAACTGCGTGCATTCCTCTTTCTAAGTACTGCATCGTTGTTCCATGCCCTCGAGTCGCTCAAACAGCAAAGATTCAGAGACGGACGACATTCCACGGACGCACATGGGACGCGTCTCAATGCCGCCTAATCGCTCCGAACACGAAGACGCCACAGACGAGCTGCTAGCTGCACGGTTTGCTGCAGTTCAGCCATCAAAAATACCGTGCCAATCGAGTGAATCCAGCTCAAGAAGGAATTACTCGTTACTGCAAACAGGCAGTTACGGGTTGGGAATTTTGCCAATCACGTTCGCTCGTTCATCTTTGGTTAAGGCACGTACTCGTACATACCTACGCGCACACAAGAGCGCGCGCACGGTTAGACCGACAAAAAATGTGGTTCCTATACTCCAGCTTCTCGAAATCATTCGGCGTCTGAGCACGAGGAAACGTTGCCTGTGGGAGGCTGCGTTGCTTTTCTCTGTTCTCCAGTCGCTTTACGCGACACCAAAAGAGGCTTACCCTAGCAGTGGATCGTACTCAAAATGAACCGAGCGACCTTTCTTTTTTCACATCCGGGTTAGTAAATGGGATCAACGGCCCCTGGAAAGAGAATTCCTTGCGCCTGTCGTTTTCAAGAACCATACCATCGGCAAGACGCCATGAAAAGACAACGAAGGTATCCGCACCGGTCGCCAAAAGAAGGAATACCGATAAGAAAGTGAAAGCTTCTTCCCTGTAGGGCGCCTTCTTCCGCGAGCTGTCACATGCCTCCAGCACAGCTGGCCGGCTACGTGGCTGTACCGCCACTCGCCGCCATTACGGCAAATGACCCGCACACAACCTTTCCCATACGGCGCGCAAAAGCTGGCATGGCTGGCGTCGGCGACTAGGTTGTTGCGGACTCCCCACTCGCTCAATCCACGTGGCAGGGAAGAGCGTGTGCTGTGTTATACGGCGCATACACACCGCATGTTTTAGGTTATTCTTTTTCCCTATATACGTCCAAGGTTGTCGTTTTTGTATTCACTGTTTTGTCACCGAAAAGAACTTGGAACCAGGCTCTTCCGACATGAATACCAGAGTTGGTTCACGTTCACCAAGCGCATGAACCAGATGTATTAAGAAGCAATGCATCACTTATGACTAGAACACCAACACTTCTGGACGCTTACTGATTTCATCGTGAAGTTCCGAGTTAAAATAAGGGTGCTGTCGACAAAGATAAATTAGAACTGCAGCGCAGCTAACGTATATTTGTGCGTGCCATTTGACATACTCAATTACACTCGGCCAGCGACCCTTAAATGAATATTTGTAAAGCGGCTCGCGAGGGACACGTATCGGACCACAAAGATGCGCGCACGAATATGAGAACATGTACAGCGCTGCGCAATTTCGGCACTTCGAAACTGACAATGGCGACAGTTCTTTTTCTGACTAGGCACGCGGCACTGGTAGAGCACTGCACGGGCCCGGGCCGGCCCAAAAGCCCGGGCCCGGCCCGGCCCACGGGCCGGGCCGGGCCGTCCGAATCGTTTTGTCGGCGGGCTCGGGCCGGGCCCGGGCTTATAGCCGCGGGACCGGGCCGGGCTCGGGCTTAAGGCCACGGGCCCGGGCCGGGCTTGAAGCCACGGGCCCGGGCCAGACTCGCGCCCGCTCATTGAAGGGCCTAAGTAGGCCTTCGAGCACACGCGACCTTTATGCATTGCATGGTTCAATGCATTCTGTGCCAAGCTGAAGTGACACGTGCAAGATGACTGTCATCATCATCATCAGTCTATATTTATGTCCACTGCAGGACGAAGGCCTCTCCCTGCGATCTCCAATTAACCCTGTCTTGCGCTAGCTGATTCTAATTTGCGCCTGCGAATTTCCTAACTTCATCACCCCACCTAGTTTTCTGTCGTCCTGGACTGCGCTTCCCTTCTCTTGGTATCCATTTTGTGGCTCTAATGGTCCATCGGTTATCCATCCTACGCATTACATGGCCTTCCCAGCTCCATTTTTTCCGCTCAATGTCAATTAGAATATCGGTTATCCCCGTTTGTTCTCAGATCCACACCGCTCTCTTGACTGTATATCTTATCAGATGACTGTATCTTATCAAAGAAAATAGTAAAACAGATGAAGTTCTCATTTTTAATAGCGGAGCTGTTTCAGCCGGGCCTAATGTGTCTGCTGAATCCAAAAATGTGGGCCGATCCTGGCAGCAGTGCAGAAAGGGTCCAAGCGCAATGGCACATACACCTGTGAACTAGCGAAGCTGAGCCTGGAAAAGTCTAGCTAAGAATAGTGGGGACTAATTGCCTATCGATAGGCAATTGATAGCCAATAATCAATAGCTAGTCGATAATCTATCAATAATAAATAAATTCCGGGAAATGCTGGGGATGACTTGGTAGTGCTTAGTCTAGTCCAAAAGCCAGGACTAGCTAGGTGCCCATCATCTCCGCTGTCTGTTTAGCATTGCGCAGCCAGTGCAAGCTACGCTAATTAGTTTTTTCCTTTTCCGCAAAAACGAACATTGTTTCCGCGTAAGGAAAAATAAATTATACAAAGAACCACTCCTCAAACCATTTCCATGTTACCGCTTTTGCGATCGCACTCTTACAAGTGTCGATAATATGGCATTATTTTAGCGCTAAGGCCAGTTACTTTTTGCCTCAATGCATAAAACAGCGTTTCCCTCAAAAAGTTAATTGGAACGCCCATGAATTTTGTCGGGCATATTGAAAATTAATATCTCGAAACTGGTTCAGTCCTGAGAATTTGTTCCAAGTGGATACGCCTTGCGAACTCAGCGGCTATAATTCGTAGATTGAAAGATGTGCTGTAAAATAATTAAAAAGTTAATTCGCGTAATTATGTTAAATATTCAAGTAGGCGTTTTTACCATCCATTAGGCCATCCATGTCAGAATTAGCTTGTAACTACAAAAAACAATTAGCCTCCTTAGAGCGTCGTCGCATTAATGCGAACACAAGAAATCCTGAGATATGGTCAATTCTATACTTCAGAACACTCTATAAGCATCAGTCGTTAATACATGACCTACCATTCACTTTCCACAGATACAAAAATGGCGGTAATTTCAGTAAGAAGGAACTCAGCTGACACTTTGGTCACTTGTAATGTATCTGATGTGATTATTATTCTGCCTTTCTGTATGGTTCTGAGTATATAATGTAAATCCTGTTTTGTTTTCTTAGCAAATGTTGATCTTGTAAAATTCAGTCTCATGCTATGTTGTATAGCTGGTGCTGCGTTGTTTTGTATAGCTAGTATTGTTACTGTAGTGTTGTTTAAAATGCATTTTGTTAAAACTTTTCCAATTCTGTTAACTCGCCGTTACGCAAATATTCTTTGCCTTTCCATTCATAGCTATTTCGTCTATGAGGAATTCCAGCGATAGCTGGAAATATATGTTAATTATTTTGCATGTGTGGTCTTTCGGGTCATGTCAAGCTACATATGTAGCTTTTAGTCCAAAATGACCGTCCAGCATGTAAACTGGACGATAAATTGATTTGATTTGATTGATTTCGTCGGACACTTTGAAAATTATTATCTCGAAACAGGTTTAGTCCTGAGAATTCGTTCCTAGTGGATACGCCTTGCGAACTCGGCGGATATAATTAGTGGATTGAAAGATGTGCCATGAAGTAATTAATTAAAACGTTAATTAGCGTAATTATGTTAATTTGTCAATTAGGCGTTTTGATTTAACGGGGAAGTAATGGCCGCCTCATAGAGTAGTTTAGATCAAGGATTGTAACTGTGCCATCTGCCACAGGCAATCTTTAAAAATTTGGTTCAGCTAAAATGAAACGCCCTCTATATTTGCATGCTAAATGACATAATAGAACCATATCATACAAATCAAGGTAAGTACATGCGCACCACCAGAAAAATAGTAGCACTGGCAATGGGCCGGATTACTGATGTTCCCGTGGGAGAAACAAAGATTTCGGCCTTTTATTGCTTATATACTACAGCTGATTAAACCTCGAGAAGGTGAGGCTGACATATACGGTACAATCTGTAAGTAAAAAAAAGGAATTTTTTCTTACAGGCCGGGCCTGGTCATGCACACGCGGGCCCTAGCTAAGCTTAGTAATGAACGCCCGGGCTCAGTAACACGGGCCCGGGTCGGGCCCGGGCTTGGAACCACGGGCCCGGGCCGGGCCCGGGCTGGTCTCGGTCATGTACGCTCGGGCCCGGGCCGGGCTCGGGCTTTGTATTACGGGCCCGGGTTGGGCTCGGGCCTCGTAAAGCGGGCCCGGGCCGGGCTCGGGCCGAAAAATCAGGCCCGTGCAGTGCTCTACGGCAGAGTTCGCAAAAAACCAGTCTCCCAAGCGGAAACAGACACGAACGAGCGAAGAAGAGCGTCTTATTCTGCTAAAACCAATGTTTTGTCTTAAATAGAACCGGCAAGCTCACTTTTGACCCGCGCCAAATCCAAAAAGTGGAGCTAACAATTTTGAGCACATAGCACGTTACGCCAAAGGACAACCACCATTCGCGTCCGGCGAAAGAGCGTCTTTTTTACCTCTCCTGTTTCGGAGGGTCCTAGAGAGAGAGAGAGAGAGGAAGGTTAGCCAGCGTAGACCGGCTGGCTACCCTGTGTTGGGGTGAATAGAAATGAATACGATAGAAAGATACACTGCGATTGAGATGGCGGCCTATAGCACTATGTAGAATAGCTCGGCAGGGGGGGGGGGGCTCAAAAGCATGCTTCGCTTTCCACCCAACGACGTCCTCCCGTCCTGCTGTCGGCGAGCGCTTTACGTACGCGCATTTTCTATGTTTAATTCGTTCTCCCTGCCCTCATGAAGGAATCCATAGAGGGCAAGTTGTTATTTTTTCTGATATCGGCATTTTCAACGTTCGTGGGAAGTAAATTTTACCTTATGTTATCACACAGAACGAGCAGCGCTTACAGTTACGGTTCAAACATAGATAACGTCCACCCACTGACGTTCACACTTCGACAGGGTAGGCGCTGTGGTGACGTGAAAGTGCAATGCAAAAGCAACCATGGAGCGTTGAAATGCAGCTTTAGAATTGGAAAGCTTAGAGGCGACGTCCATCAAAGCTCTCGAGGGTGGTCCTCACAAGCTTCGCGAAATAAGCACCATTGCCGCGTAGAATTATAGAAAAAAGAAAGTTCCGCAAAGTCGATAAAAAGGGAATCAAGCCCTCGGCGACTGAATTCCTAAAGCGAATTTCTGCCGACTAAACCACGAGCTCATCGGTATCAGCTAATCTGCGCTGGAAGAAGATAAAATTACACCGATCGATTGACAATCACGCGGCGCATGTCCGTGGTCAGAGAAAAAATATTTCGGAAGTAGGCCATCTGATGCTTTTTCGTATATAAATATACTCCCGGATTCGGGACAGAGAGTCATGTTTAACAAACATGTATCTTAAAGCCCGGCCAGAGAAAGCCAATTAATACGCACGCCATCCGGCAGTGCGTGGCAGTCCGGACTGTCATATGTCATCAATGACATACAGAGAAGGGATCTATAGTCAGTGACAAGATGGCAAAAAGGCACAGGAGAGGTCCCTCCCAAAATGTGTGGTGCGCCTGCCCTTCGTTTATTCGCGCTGAAGTTCCTTTCCAAATGCCAGCAGCACGGAGAATTAGAGTGTACTAGGATATTCTTGTACACTCTAACGGAGAGAACTTGCTCTCAGTCAGCAACAATGAGCACACCACAGTCACGCACCACACGCACAATCAGCCAGAATCAAGGACGAAGTATCCCACGCACTGTGGGAATTTATGTTATGCGAAGCATTTTGTAGGTACCCAGCTATCCAGATTTGGGGTTCCGCACAACAATAAAAAGTGGACCAACGTGTTCCCGTAAAATGAGGAGTTGTGTGTATGTGGTGACGTATATGTGTGTGACGACAGAAGCACGACGACAACCACGTCGTGTAGACGATCGTACGTTCGAGGCGAGCCTACGGCATGGCGATCGTTGGGTTCTATACATGCAGGGTGTCCCAACTATCATGCACCAATATTTAAAAATATGCAAATGCCACGTGGCTGGACAAAAACCAAGTAATGTTGTTTGCAGTCACTTGGAGATACTCGGATTATTTTTTGCATTCAGCCTAATTACATAGTCTCAATCATTTGATCAACTTCTCAATTTTTATAATTAGATGAAAAGTGTTAATGAGAAAATTGTAAAGCAACATGAAAAACTACCGATACAGCTTCTGTTGCTCAATACGTGCTACAGGAAAGTTTTTTCGGAGCGTGAGGGAAGCCCGCGAATACACGCAAAGTGCCCCGAGCGGCCAGTGGTGATCGCTTTTTCCGATTCCTCTCATCCGCCTGCAACCAAAAACCTTTAACAAAGCAGGTATAGCGCACTCGCGGAAGCACCAATCAAATATGCGCCCCTCGCTTTATTTGGGCCCTTTCGCGGCCAAACGAGCTATAGCTTTAAAAAGCGACGTACGGCTGCCATAGACAAGGATGCACATAACACATTAAACGTTAGGCAATGGATGACGGTGACTAGAGCGTGGGAAAAGGCGCAATTATATGGCAGGACGAGCAAGGCGGAGGTAGACGTCGAGAAACGAGAGAGGTGTGAAGTCTGGCATGCTTAGACCGCGCACTCGGGAGTCATTCACCGAGTATACGGCCATTCGTCTCGCTTGGATACTTTTGCACGTACAGAGCTCAAAAATTAAACAGGCTACGCTTGCGGAGTCAGAGGCCGACCCTCCGTTGACGGAAGCCGCAAAGGTGCAGCCACAAGAAAAACGAAGCAAAGGCCCGGCGCACGCATGCGTGCACGGCACACAGGCTGCAGCAGGGCGGAAGCAGCGGTCCGATCGGGGTCGGCAGGCGTGCGACGAGGACGTCTCCGACGGGCGCCGCGTGGGAGGGGCCTTCCGCGTCACTCCGTCCCGGAGAATAAGGCCGCGCGCCGAATTGGCGTAACAGCCGCCACAAAGGCCGGGAGACAGGGCAAAAGGGAATACAGGAATGCCGCGAAGGCGACGCGATCCGGAAACTAGAGGAGCGAGCAGGGCGGCGTTACGCCAGACGCAAACCGTCACGCGAAGGAGGCGCGCAGGCGACGGAGAATACGCGACGAAGACGACCGGCAACTAGGAAGTGCGTATGTATACTACGCTCTCTTATTCCCGGTGCCACACTGACTAGCGCAAAAGCACCACGGGGTGTGTGTTCCCTCTCGGCGGAGGTCTTTCGCCTCCTTGGCACTAGAAAAAAAAAAAAAAAAAAAAAAAAAAAAAAAAAGCAGTGGGAGGGCTCTATGCCTCTTCGCATCAAGCCTAAAGATAAAGTTGAGCAAGGAGGAAGTACCTGCCTCGGACTATACAAGTACAAATGAACGAACTACGTTGCCAGTGCACGTGACGAACTATGTGTAAATGTCACGGTGCTTGCTGCAGGCTTCAGACGGAGACATGTCACACGCATCCTACCTTTTGTCGGAAACAGCAGTCAAATCCTTCTCAATACGCCGGAGTGAGAAAAGAGCTAATTGCGGAGGCCACGCTCCGCTGTGCTGAGTACGGTGAACGCCACCTAGGTGGCGTTGGTAGTGCTTCTTGATGCCAGCGTCCCTTCGAATGCTGGCATCGAGGCGTCGTAGTGCTGAGACCACCGAAGCGTTTCACTGTCGGTGCGCGTTAGTGTCATAATGCAGTACTTCTCTTTTCTGCTCGTAGGCGGCGGCACCGCCCCGAGCAAGGAGCGCGGGTACACGGAGGAGTGTTAGATATATAGGCGCGTCTGTGTAGCTCTCTGCAATGCGTTTGTGGCGCAATGGGTTTAAACGCTCGGCGATCTATCGTCGCGGACCGAGAAGTCGTGGGTTCGATTTCCAAATTTTGCATGTTTGTGGAACTTTTTCTTCTGGTTTCTTTCTTTGTATTATGTTCTATGACGTATTTCCGTGACGGAAATACGTCAGTGAAGTCTTGGTGGACCCCGGCATAAAACACTTTCGTGTTAAAAAGCCGAGGCAACAGGCTTTTTGCGACTTCCGAAGACGACATTACGCATAGTCAGACGACACAGGAGATTATATATATATATATATATATATATATATATATATATAGAGAGAGAGAGAGAGAGAGAGAGAGAGTTCCGAAACTACTCCAATGCACTATTCCATTTTCAGGTTCACTTGCATTTGAAACAGCGCATCCCAACTCGTCCAGCTTTCCACCCGTTATTGTAACAGTGACCTAATTGAGACTCTATAAAGCGTACACTTGGGACTACTACACGCTTAGAAACTGGCTACAGAACGATATTACACATCGTACTTTCATGTAATGACGCGTAACAGGCATTGTGATCAGTTATTTCCAGTTCGCGTTTCAATATATGCTGATATAGAACAGAGCATGCTACCGCTTCCCGAAGCACACGTTACAGAACGGACACACAATCGCACTTCAGGGGACACTAAATACAGATGCGGGCACGAAGTTGGCATAAATTGATAGTTACTCAGATAAAGATGTCACGTCGTTACATTCGCGTCACATCGTAACTGACATGTATAGGCAAACCACATTAGTAATCATAAGGATCTCGGAGGCTGAACGTGGAGTCGATGATAACGACTTCCACTTCAAATCCAACGAGGCCAGAAAACACTACGCCAGTTAATTAGAGAATGAAAGGCTGGCTACTGAGTGCACCTCCTCGCACCTGCCTAAAATTGGACCAGAGGACAGTCCTGATTGTTGCGTCGACAATACCGCGGAAACGCATCGGCGCATATTTTGAGCTTGTTGATGCAGCTGAGTTGAAAGTATTTCGATGCGACAGAGGCCCAGTTCGGATACCTTCGCCGGGCTGCCTCAGAGACTAGAAATATGTCCGGCAAATATGTGCGCTGTTTGTTTTTTAGGATAAGTTCCCCAGAGAATATGCATGCTCGGCGGTCGGCCTGAGCTGGCATGCTCTACTCTGCAGTGTTGAGATGGGAACGGGAGCAAGATGAGACGATGACGAGGGCAGTAGAATAAAATGAGCAATTGCAAATTTACATGACACAGCAATTTTCCTAAAGCCTTGTGTCCAGCTTCGTGCAACGCCTAAAGAAACAGAGAAAGAAAGCCAGAAAGGTTGTAATTATACGCATAAGTTTCGAAGGAGGTGTATATCAAGCATACGTGTTTTGTTTTTGTATATAAATGTATCTGCAGCGTTCTTACACTGCACAGCGGACATGCGCACAGTTTATCGAAATTACAACACAACTTCCCACCCGCCTCTCTTTTACCAACACATTCCTCTTCTAAACGCCTTACCATGCGTACACGAATACATACACGAATGAAGTATACATTATTATTTAAGCAAAGTATGCGTAGAATTGCAGGTTCCATGCGGTACCGATGGAGATGCAGCATCAGTGCACGATACGTGCAGAGCACGGGCACGTACGTGCGAAGTTCGCAGGGCAAGTAGTTGCGCGGCCTGCCCAGATATATATATATATATATATATATATGAATCCACCGAGCTAAAATTGCTCTCGTTCATATTTTTCTTCCTGTCAACGCACTGTAAGTCAGCGGGAAATGCACAAAAGAAGAAATGCAACGAAACGACAATTGAGGTTATTGCGATGAACTAAATCGCCTTTTGTGTGAGCGCGAGGTGGTCAAGGCCTAAATTGGTCTCCACGCACCGGAAGTGGCAAACTCAGGTGACCCACCTCTCATCCCCTAACATTGAAAGCTCAAAGCCAGTGAGAATGCCCATAGCGAAACGGCTCACCCTATATAGGAGCGTGCAGTGACCGCCGCAGCTAGCACCAACGGCAACAACAATAGGACCAAATGCGAAGTAGAAAGAAAAGAAGAAAAATTAAGCATCGCAGCTCGTCGCCGGCACAAGGTCACTAGTGGTACGTGGCCGTTTGGCATCACGCATGTATGCACCTGTGCATACATGCGATATAGAGATAAGGATCCACAGATGACGAAAATACAAAAAGCTGAAGAAACACGGGGACAGCGGGGAATATCAAATTGCGGGGCGCAGGCGGCGCGCCGAGCACCAGTGCGGTGAGCGCACACAATGCTGCCGCCGCGCAGAATACCACGCGTTCTTCTTCCGCGGGAGTCAAGTGCCCGTGAACCTGCGGAAGGACCGGCGCAGACGTAATTCCCAGCTTGATGCCGGCTGGAGTGGGCGCCAAGAAGCCGCACTGTTACGCACCGCTGCCGGCACACGAGCGCGCGCGCTGCGGGACTGCAGCGACCGCGGGAGTCCTTCCCCTCACACCAGCATGGGCGGCCCGGAAAAAGAACCGCGCTGGCCTTTTCCGACGAGCGCACAAAGGGCGGCGCGCTCGCATGCCTCTCTCAACTGGGCCAGCGGGCCAAGAGCGCCGGCGATGGGGCGCCGTTGGCCCCTGCCGCGTGCCCTCACCGAGGCACGGGAGTCGAAACTTGCCCGTGATTAAGAACTTGCGCGTGACACCATGCTCGCATGCGACACGTGCATGAAGGTGGGCAAAGAAGCCCAGGTAGTCGAAAATTATTTGATACCCTCTACACATACGGCGTCTCTCACAGCCCAGGTAATACTTTCGGACGTTAAGCCCCATGAAGCATCAATCAGGTCAACAATATCGCGTATGCAGCCAGCATCCTCGCCAAAGTCGTCACGGATGATTCAGTCAATCGGGCTGTACGACTGCATGCAAGCGTATACGGTGAGCAAAGAAAAAGCACAGAGGGAAAGGGAAGCAGATGAGGCCTATAAGGCCCCAAGGAAAATCCAGTTGAATTTGGTTAAAAAAAAAAAAAAAATTTAAGAAACCAGAACCATGTTAGAGTACAGATAAAGCAAAATAAGCAACAAGCTGCACCCACCACGGTAGCCCAGTGGCTATATGGCGTTGCGCTGCTGAGCTCGAGGTCACGGGTTCGATCCCGGCTGTGCGGCCGCATTTCGATGGGGGCGAAATGCAAAAACGCTCGTGTTCCAAGATTTAGGTGCACATTAAAGAACTCCAGGTGGTCAAAATTAATCTGGAGTCACCTACTACGACATGTGTCATAGTCAGACAGTGCAATGTTTTGGCACGTGAAACCGCAGCATTTTAGGGGCGAAGCTCCTTATAGCGGCACCCGTTCGTCCCCGTCGTCGTAGTAGTAGTGTGTAACCAGTAGTGTGTAACCAGTCTGAGAAAAATGAGAAAAAAAATTCCGAAGTTGTGTCCGTAGCGCGGAATCGAACCAGGGACCCCTCGCTTCCTAGCGCGCGGCGTTAGCCCACTACGCCACGAAGCGGACATGGACACACGCACCACGATGGCAATAAATACCCAACATTAACGAAAGGCGTTTCTAGCGCGTTTCTAACGCGTTTGTGCTAGCGCGTTACGGCCCGTGTAAGAAGCTGGGTAAGACGCTGTGGCCTCTCCGCCTTACCTTCAACGCGTTTCGAACGCGCTACCCAAAGCGGTGGCAAGTCAAGTTCAAGTCGAGGAGCGTTTATGAATACGGGGGGTATACTCTCTCAGCAGTCATGTGATGGCGTCGGCAAACACGGTGCGCGTTCCGGCATGTGTAAATGGCTGCGTAAGACGCTGTGGCCGCTCCCCCTTACTAGAGACTCTAGTACTGCACGTTTCTAACGCGTTTGTGCTAGCGTCCCCTTAATGCGGGAGATCCGATGATTCCCTCCGGAGCTTCGCCCACTCATCATCATTCATCCCGTGGATATGCTGTGATTTTTTTTTAAAGCAACACGCGGCAGGCAACCTGGTTAATTCATGTGGACGCACATGAATGTCTTGAAAAGCGAAAAACGAGAGATGAACCCGGGTCACCACAAGTTTTTCAAGTTACTATCCTTTCCGGATTGTAACCGAAAACGGAGGGCCAATCCTAGCTACCGCTTATGCCCGTTCATTTTTCTCACGGTCGTTACTTCGGTAACGCAGGAAAATATATCACATGGAAGCGCCGTTAAGAAGCGCGAAACACTGAATAAATGGGTAAAGTGAATGAATGGGAGTTTCCACATCGGGTGGAGGCTCTCACACAGAAAGCGCTAGCTGTAGCGCACTAATTCCATCGCCTAGGAGTCACCAAGCGAACAGCTGCCCTGCTCAAGCCACGACGAAGACCGCGGAGGTCGGGGATGGGAGCCGGGGCTGCGCGCGTTCGGCGCCGGCGCGCGCGCCCGGCCATTGTCCTCGGCACCGCCGCTGCCGCCGAATCCGGGTCGCAGCCGAGTGCACGCGCAGACCTATAGAGTCGTAGTGAGCGATTCGGTTGCGCGGCGTCGCGGTGACGTCGTTGGTGGGCTGCATTTCATGCGCTCAGTCAGCGGCTGCGATACTTACCACTTATAGCTCACAAAACGTAGAAACACCGTGGCAGCAATGCCTGCTGCCCGCGGCGTGAGTCCATAGAGGCAGGCCGCCACATAAGTACATAGCATCGTCGTGGAGCGCCGGCCTGGTGGAACGATAACAAGCGGTAAGCGAAGCACACATCACGAAAGGAACACCAAAAGATGCTTTCTGAACTTGATTTGGTGTAGACGTTCTGGTGCCTAGAAATCGCATAGACGCCGATGACAGTGTGGTGTCGTATCATGTGCACACTCAAATTGAGTTCACACCAGAATTGTGCGCGCCCACAGAAGTAGACGTAATACGTACGAGCGAAGCAAGCGCCAGACGGCAAGGAGAAAGATGAAAAAGTAAAAAGTAGACCAATATAATGCTACAACATGTCCAACTACGTGTCAGCTGCGTGCACTGGTGAAGGCTGGCCAGAGCGAGAAGGCGAGAGGTTAAAGCGGTAAAGCGTTGCATGCTATATATACGTAGTTTTCATAGTGGAAAGACGTCGACTCCGCCGCACCAGAGTACGGCAGTTTATTGTGTATAGCTCCCTCGCATAGCGGCTGTCGGCACAAGACGTTTCCAAGCGAAACTATAACAGTGTCATGAACTAAGCCTTATCCCAGCGCAACCTATTTCCTTTTCAGTATCAGACTACGTACCTCTCCGAGAGACGCGCGCACACTGGTGGCGATTCTCATTGTTTTATATGCGGCGGAACCGTTCGTACTATGCGCACGCACGTATAAGTACTGCGCGCGCCCGTTGTGCGAATACGAGCATGCGTGCGAAGCCGAGGCGATGGGAGTCGACAGTGTGGCAAAAGCGCGCCTTGCGGCGCGGATGTGACGCGGTAAAGAAAATACAAATATGCTCCACGCCTTTCTGGGTCGCCACAGGCCACGCCGTAAAGAAGCCTCCCCGCGCGCGCGCGCTCCTCATGACACGCCACAATGTGCTCTGGGGCTTGAGAAGATTCGAAATCACCGACGGCCGTAAACAGGGACGATGCGACGGGGAAAACAGGGCGCCGAACTAGCGGTTCATGTCACATGTCTGCAGGACATCGCTTAAGAATGTAAACCTGCTCAAACAGGGAGCCGCTGTATCTCGGCCCGTTACAAGGTGTTATCCCTCCAAGCACCGACCAAACAAAATGCAGCTCAGCATCAGTGATCTCACGAGAACCGGCGTCTTGCAGCATGCCCTGGCCGCTGACCGACGTAAATGATCGTTCGCCCCAAATATTTAGCAACAAGCGGAGTTTAGCAGCAACCCCCCCTCCCGCGTCCCTGTCTCTCAGGATGCACGATAGAGATTAGCGTTAACTCAGTGCCGGGCACATTGGCGACTGGAGAAGCTGCCAAGCATGTATATATTAAGCGACAACCATGTGGAATGCATTTCAGATGTATTCGTCCATTTCGCGTGTCATGCGATAACCGCGTAATATTTATGGCCGCAATACGTATCATGGTGTTGCCGCTTCAGTCGGTTGGCCGAGCGCCAATTTCTCGGCAAAAAATGGACGTTGCGACGCCGGGCGACACCGGGCCAAAAATACTCCGCATCCTCATTTCACTGTTTTACCAGGCTCAATCGCTTGTCGCGAAATTGCCTCATCTCCCGTTGACTCCCTTGCAGAGATGGTTAGCTGCATATAACTTTATGTATTAGCAGGCAAAGAACGCGGGCACAGCGCACTCCAGCCTTGCTTTCTCGCTGCCAGATAACGTAAATCTACATGACATGTCCTTTCAATACGGGCTTCTGACTCTTTCATCACGTGCGCACTGCCTCTAACGTCACTCTTTCCTGAATTAAGAAGTGCGTGTTCGATATATTTCAACTGCAGCCGGCTACACACAGGCCGCAGGTGCAAGCAAATCCATTCGTATATATGACCTGGTAATGTACGGACTGTCCCCGGGAAATGTTCTCCCAGCTGGCCCCGCCCGAGACAGGTCCGCTGTAGTCAGCGTCTTGGTTGCAGCCGATGAACCTTCAACGGTAATGAAGATTGGCGTCGCTCAACGCAGACGCGTATACTCGCCGCCGGAATATATGGCACTGCACCACACTTTCACAGCCGGCAGCCGCGCTGCGACACGTCACGGTATATAAGAGGTCGCCTGTCGCCGGTAGAAGGCTGCTGCAAACGCGTAGTGGCCATGACAGCGTTAATAAATGAGCGCATTTCGCATACACCTGTTCCCACAAACTGCGCGTGCTGCTGACCCAATGGCTTTTTTTTTTTTCCCCTCAAGATGAGAGAGAACAGGTGATAGGGGGTGTTGATGCCATTCTGGTAGCTCTGCTAGCGTCGTCATCCAGGTGCTGCTGCGCTGCTATACGATAGCAAACCACACCAAACAGATTCGCACAACAAAAGGGAGTTCCATAATGGTGAGACACAGTTTCCTAGCCCCACTGCTTCCACCGCAACTGTCGCAGGCGTGGCAACGGCAACCTAAGCAAGAGGGACTGTCCGCCAAAAAAGAAGTGCAACACATTTAAGGTGCCTATATAGACGACCTCGAAGTGTCTTCACCTCTCCGTGGCCTCCAAATTATAAGTGCGCGTGCACACACACTCTTACATAGGTGCCTTCGAGAAACGAGGCCTCGTAGCCCAGTGAGCCCACGCGGGGGCCCCTTCTCCTCCCGGCTAACGGACGGAGGGGTGAGTTACCCGACTGGTCCATGAATGTATACGGCCAGCAGCAGCATGCGCGGCGTCCAGCGCCGCGCTCTCGCGGTTAAATGACCGTGCGTCGACGACACCTACGACGTGCAACCAGCGGCGGGAATGAGACGCCGTGGGCGGTCAGGCACCTCGGCATCCCACGACCTCTTTCTTTGAGCGCTGCCGACACCGCGACGCACGGGTCCCTACCACGTGCTGTCCGCCCGGAGCAACCGAAAGCGACAGCCGAGAAGTGGGCGCGTCCAAGGTCAAATCCGTTTCGATTCCTCCGTGTTCGATTGCGCGGGAGCGCTGCAGTGCACGCACATATACGTATGAATAAATGAGTATAATCGAGAGTAAATTATAGATCGTGCGCAAAGGGCACGGTTCGCAAAACAGTGTAGTTGCTACGCACCACAGCTTTGCGACACCAACAATCCCAAGTACAATGCACTAATTATTATTATTTTTTTTTATGAGGCGAGTGGAAAGAACGGTATAGCGGATATCTCCGAATCAATTCTGACCGCCTGTGGGGTTCTTTAACGTGCAACCAAAGCGCGAGCGCTTTTGCATTCCACCACCGTAGGAATGCAGCACCTGCCAACTGCGGCAACTATACTGCAGACTTACGAACTTTAGACGTAGGTGGACACATAAACTTGGTCCAGAAGAGCACAGCTAGCTGCGTGCTTGACGCGCCGGCGCAGCGAGTAGAAACTACCTTCTTATGAATAACTTATAGTTCGTAACGTGTGACACCATTCGCGATAAAGGCGTCCACGTATAACCGCGCTTTTTTGCAGGTGGCGGGCGCGTAACCTTGCCGGATATTAGCGGTGCGTAATCATGGATTAAAAAAATATATATATATATATTCTTAGAGATGAAGGTCTGGGTAAAGACAGCATAATGGTGCTGAAGGAAACGCTGCTGCTCTTTATGATGTACAGCACACGATAGACGCGAAAAGGACACCAGAGGCATGTAAGGTTTAGGTATAACGTATGTAAAATCGGTGTTGTGTTTAAAATACCAAATGCAATCGGGACTACATATTAGCATAGAGATTAAACAAATGGCTGTTGCAAGACTATAGCTTTAGATGCGCACGAAAAACTCCAAGTTAGGCAGTACAGGGAGACATGAGCTGGGCGTCCCTCGAATTGTATCGGGACGCCAGAGGAAAATCTGCTTCAAAAAACGACTGAGAAATATACGAAGGAAAATACATTGCGGCTTGGGTATTTAGGTACTAGTACAGGAATAGCGTTGACTCGCAGTGGAGAGGAAGAACCAGGAAACTAACCAGTACGTATTATACGCTAACGGCCTGGGCAGCGGCAGAGAAGATGGCTGTTAAACGTCAGAGATACAAAAACAGCGTACTGGATAGGCGCAGTGGAAAGACAGCCAGCAATGGAACTACATAAAACGCAAAGAATAAAATCGAAATACATTTTTATGACAGTTGGATTTCTATTCCATTTAATTATGGTATTTATTTAAAGCTGGATAAGTGTATCTGAGAGCACGGTGTTATAGGTTAAAATGTGCCTATATGACGACTTCATCCGTGACGTGAAGGCGTAGAAACTAGCGAGCATGTTTTCTTTCACAGGTAAACGAGGACGTATAGTTGACAGAGGAAGGCGTGAATTGTCCTGCGTGGCGAATAGTAAAGGATATATAGCTATAGAGGATTGATGACATAAATGTATAATACGGAACACACAGAATAAATTACATTAATTTTGTAGGGCAATAAAATACGTTAAAATTCCACGAATTTTTTTGTCGCGAACCACGGATACTAAGGGCCAAAAATAACCGCAGCAGAAGGGTAATATACTAACAAGTTTGGCGGCACCAGCCACCATCCCGTTTCAATGGCAGACGGCCGGTCATGATATCCATCCGTCCGTCCGCTCCGTCCATCTTCCCGGACATGCGAACGGGACGTTTTCTCACCCTGTTGAGCTTTAGAGCGTTAGCAGTATCATAATCACCGTGTGATTATAAGAGCCCAGGCCGCGGGGCTTAGCAACAGCTCACAAGTGTCGTCAGGCTGGTCACTCGCGCTGCGACTTCGAAACGTCTGGCAAATATACGAGTACACGACTTACACGAAGACGGCGATGCGTTTATGATGGCGTTCATGTGCTGCCCCTCATATATGTTTATTTTCAGCGACTCACCGTACACGGCAACTAGCGCAACTGAATACGCTATATAGCAAGTGCACAGGACTTCGTCGATAATCAAGGTCAAATGATAACGTTGCACGGCTTTTGCACCTCGACGCCCAGTTCTTTTCTCGGGACACACAGCTACGCACCTATAGAGACAGTGAGGGGGGCATCATAATCGCGCCACAAAGTTTCCAAATGCGAATTCAAAAGGCCGATAACGGCGAATGTGAATCGAGCGACGCCGGCCTGTAGCCAAGGGAGACTCAGGCAAAGCGGAGGGACTGCCAGCCGCCTCGAAACACGAGCCACCAACACCACCTTGCCACATCCTGGATCCTTTTCCATTACAGCCCACGGCTGTATCGACCAACTACGCACATACAAAACCTCGTACGCGCAGAAAGCTCGCATTAATGGGACAGGGAGAGCGGGCAGCGCGCAAAGGTTTCCGGTCCACGCAACGAACAGTGGCGGCGTCCACTTCGCGCTTGCGCACAGCGCAACACATGTCACGGGTGCGCACAACGCGCCGACAATTTTAATGAGGCGACGGAGGAGGAGAGCCGTGGAGAGAACGAGATTGCGCAGGCGGTCGCGCCGCGCAGTGGGCGGTGGCGACAAGTGTGCCGTTACGTATCACGTGCGGGCTGCGAGCCATGGGATAGACGCCAGGGAGCTTTCACCTTCTGCCAAGCGGACCGCCAACTAGCCACAGCGACGCGAAAACACGTTCTCATAAACCCTTCCGGGCCGACGATTCCTGTAGGAATCAATGTTACCCGCAACGAATCTCCTATTCAACAGGGAGTGAAAAGAGCTGGAGAGATACAGAGAGAAAGGAAAAGACACGACCTACCCGGTAAAATGTGCGCATCAACAACTATTTCTTCGCAAAGTATGAAATTAGAGCAACAGAAATTGCCCCCATAAAATTTCGTAAATGTCAACATATGTTCCAATTCGCTGACGTTATGCCTCTGCGCCGCCGAAGATATGTTATTGTGGAGCGTTGCAGAGGTCATACAGCTAATAAAGAGAAATACGCTTTCCACCATTTAAAGCTAGTATTATTCTTGTGCAATTTGTTATTCTTACGAAAAATGTAAATATGACAATATACCACTACTCGAGCAGGACAACCTACAGGAATATGCGATTGGCCGAAGAACGAACTTTCGTCGGCTCGTAAGAATGGTTCATAAGTTGCGCGACCGGCATGCATGGTAGAGCACTGCACGTGCTCGGGCAGGGCTTGGGCAGGGCTCGGGCAGGGCTCGGGCCGGGCTCGGGCCTAAGGTTAAAGGGGTGGCTGGCCGGGCCGGGCGGGTAACGTAGATTTATTTGCGGGCCCGGGCCGGGCCCGGGTCTCGCCATAAAAGTTTTGATCGGGCTCGGGCGGGCCGCCCAACGTAAAAACAGGCCCGGGCCGGGCCCGGGCTGAAAAAATCGGCCCGTGCAGTGCTCTAATGCATGGTATACTATTTTGCGAGACATAACCATTTGTATACGCATGGAGTAGCCTTCTGCATTTTATATAAAATGCACAGTGAATGAAATCGCAATAAGTGCGGCTCTGAATAACAGCAACAACTCCGCAACAAATCAAGTTGATATACTTCAACTATTACTGGCCAGTGACTACCACAAGAACTATAGACAATGTTTCGATGTATAGCAAAAAACGGTGCTCGCTTTATTTTAAAGTCACTTTTCTTTTCTTATGTTCACATACGCAAGGAAAATAAAAATACATAATTTGACATAAAAATTTATTTATCAGGAAGGACGTTAACATAAAAAAAAAAACCTTCTTGATTGGTGGTCGTAATGTGTCACAGTAAAACTAAAATGACATGGAACACCGAGCGCGCTCATGTAGCAGAAGATAATAGCAGAACTTAAGACAACTAATGCGCGACTATTTTTAAACACGGCCTGGAGTCTTAATCGGCAACCTAACGGCAACGGTGTGCTTGGCATAGCCTGCCTTGTACTGCAAGGCGTATTCAATAAATGCGAATGAAACCGCAAAATCACTACGCAGAAAAAAAAAAGAAAGGAAAAAAAAACTTTTCAAGAAAGGAACGCGTCGGGCAGCTTCTGGAAACGCGAGGACAGCGCGGCCTTGTCACTATGCGCAAGTCAGCCTTCCTTGGCGGCAGCGCTCGGGATTGAATACGCACGCATCATCTCGGGGAAGAAAGGAAGAAAGACCGTACCCGACGTCGCGCCTTTGTCTATAAGTCCACACAGCTCAAGTTTCCGGTTGATAGCGGCAAATTTTGGAGAGAATGGAAGAGGAGGCAGAGAGAGGAAGCACTAACGGAACAGAGTGCGATGTCGAAAGCTCGTTCACCGAAACGATTACGCTCGCCCCGCTTCCACATACTTGCGTATATACCACACGCGAAGGAAGGGACGCGATAAGTAGCGCCGTCGAGTCGTGCGAGAGCGCAACACAAGGGCTCGTTCCCAGAGACGGCACTGCGGCCGACCAATCCGGCCAAGGCTGCTCATATACAGGGTGTCCCACAGCTAACATGCGCCCAGTTGATTTAAAAAAAAAACATAAGGGCGATTTTATCGGCGCGGATGAAACCCACTGTATGTTGTTAAACGGGACACTAAAGGCAAATACTAAGCCAAGCTAAAGTGATGGATCAGTTCTAGAGAAACTCTAATGCGTCGATATTATCCCGAACAGAACCTTAGTAATCGAGAATTTGAGGTAAATGCAGGACACGATTAGACTCCCCCGGGACATAAGTACTTGCACAATGACGAAGGCACTACTCACTTAAATTATGTCACTAGTACTCAACCACTCACTATAAAAACATAATTGTATTATAAGACGAAAGAAAATGCTACTTGACCAGTTCTATTTCACTTTTAGAAAAAAAGAACTCATTGACATTACACCGTTGACAACAATGCGGCCGGCCGGAAGGTTTCGTTTTCGCTCGACTCTGCGCCGCCCGCGCTTTCGCGTTTCAGTAGTTCCGTTATCGCGCAGTGCTGCGCTGGTTTTGCTGGCTCGAGAAAGTCGTACAAACTGCAAGTAGCGGAGAATTCGACGTCCATGTGATGTCGCTGGATGCCCGAACGGTCCACGCCACTTGACCGAAAGCAGCTGCAGCGGCGCATTGCACCAGCGTCTGTCAGGCGCCGTATTACTGACCGACGGCAGCAAAGGGCGGTGATGGCGTATGCAACGTCACCACTCCCCAGTAGGCGTGGCGGGAGATTTGGATTGCCATTAAGGTATTCGGACCCTTCAGATGCAATTTTCTCTTAAATTAAGTATTTTCGTTGCACGGAACAAGCGTTGCGAGGTTTCTGGAATAGTATTTAAACAGTAGACTTAGTATTTGCCTTTAGTGCCCCTTTAACAGGCACCACCTGTCAGCAGGACGCCATCTGCGTGACCTCGAGCGCAACCGCGAAAATGACGAACGCGACCAAAATACCACCGGAACAACGTGCTTCGGCATCAAAACATGCATGCTACTTCTGCACTCGTTCTACTGGCTTTGTTGCTGGGATAAGTTAGGGGTATGTTTCCATTCCTCGTCCGCACTCCGACGCAGGCGGAATGCGAAAACGCCCGCGTATAGTCACATTTTGGGCTACGCCAAAAGAAAACGAAGCCCTGAGCGGACAAAAAAGATTAATTCGGAACCGCGCCCTATCGTGCGCCCGTCTCAGCCTATACGTATCTTTCGGGTCGTAGAAACAGACCAGAAAAACACTAAGAGAAGCTTACCGAACATTGGAAACATTAGCGTAGTACAAGGGGAATCCCAGTTTCCGCACGAACGCCGATGCTTTTGACGGAAAAAACACACGTACACGCTTGCGGAGAAGCATGTGTCACCGCTTGCACCGAAGTTGACACTATCGCACGTCGATCGACGCAGCTGACGAAAGGGAAAAGCGTTATTCAATGACACAGAGGTGGCTGCATGTCGGAACACTTCGTGAAAAAAAAAAAAAAAAAAACCTGCTCATGCTGAACAAGGCGGGTACGCACGCTATATGAAGCGGAAAACGAAGAGGTGGGAGGGGCGCAGCAACGGGACTGCTGATTCCATTCGTGCAAACGCTGCAATTTTGGGCAAGGTCACATTTAGCGCCACGATACAGGTAGCGAACGTCAAGTGCACGAGATGGGATACAAATGTAGGGTGAATACTCTCTACGGGCACACACGTAAGCGTTTCGAACTGACTCGGACAACCACGTAAGCGGAAGCACACGCTTACGCGTTCTCGTTTGCACTATAACATATCGCGCATGCGGTCGACGTGCACTGCAAATGCAGGTGCGAAGTATCCGGTCGTATCGCAAGTCGACATGCTGACAATATTGTTCAGACGTGTAAAACTTGCGGACAAGAAACCAGTGTTATAAAACAGGTGCAATCACACGATTACAGCTGCCCATGCATACTGCTGCTGTTTCAGCCAATATAGGCAAGGCCATCCATACATGTATATATATAGGGTGTCGCAGCTAACTTCAGGCAAGCTGTTCAACGAAAAAAAAAAAAAAAGAATTATTGAAAGAACACGAAACAAGACACTATTTTAGGACACACGCTGTTCGGTCGCAGGAGGTAGATCTGACGACCAAACACCGTGTAGGTCTTAAAATCGTCTTTTGCACCGCGTTTTTTTTTTTTTTTTTTTAAAGCGAAGCTTAATTCTTCCTCCTCAGGACCTCAATAAAGTTCGTACTCACTCATGTCTAGGCGAAAGTGCCACAGAAAACTATCATCATCAGCAAATTGGCTCGAGCGTCATCGTCTTCTTCCGCAGCTGGCTCGTTGGCGCCCATCGGGTTGCACTCGTGCTCGTGCTCGGCACGCGCTCGTGCCACTGCTCTCGCGTTCGTCGTCGTCGTCTTCCACAGCTGCAGCTGCGTTGCCGCTCATCATTCCAGCGTATAGAATTTCACTTCTGTCGTCGTAATGGGGAGGCCGCGTTTACGCGGGTATGAACCATTGCTTAAGGGGGTATGAGCCATTCATTGTCTTACCATGACGGACAGATTTAATTTTGAAGCAATTTAATTTCGAAGAATCGCAAGCGGCAATGGCGGGCGAATGCTGCTAACCACACCGCCGAGCAAACTCGAGACATCGAACGCAAGAGGCAACGGCGGACTGCAGGCATACCATCAGTGACGTCGTTCTCTCCGCCGCGTGTGTGTAACCTCATAATTGAGAAATACTTAATGAACCCTCAGGATTAACCCAGTGATAAACACCGGGGCCGCACGTTTAAGCTTCGCTGGTTAACCATCTTCACGGAGTGGAAGGGCCGACGATTTTTTAATTTTTTTTTCTTGAGCAGCTTAGCTAAAGTTAGTTGACACCCTGTAGATATATTCCCTGTTATACAAAACCCCTGTCGCAGACGCGCACAACAATGAGCGCGGGTTGATACTACCCCATTGTCTTACGTATTACTATACAGTATACATGTGTATACAGCCAACACGAAACGACTTTAGGACAGCCACGCGAGTCCATCCGACCGCAACTATCGCCGAATAAGCAAAAATGCCGTCGCATGACACGACATCAACTTGCTGAGGCCGCTTAGTGGTGCGAAGTAAATTATGGGTAACGACATCGGCTTTTACGTCTTGGAAGTTTGGTCCACCCAGTAGCGTAATCGGATGGAAGACAGCAGCGGAGCTTCTTATGCCACCCACAATGACAGCGATTAGTTGTCGATTTCGGCGCATGCATCAAGACGGTTCAGAGTAGGACAGGTATAACTTAACGATTCTATTCCAATGCTATTCCCTTTCCTACCTTGTAAGTGGCCCGAACGGCGCTCTGTCCACGTTTTCCCCGGGATCAGCTGGCCGTGAACGGTGGATGACAAGAAAGGAATAGAATCTAGCGATCGCAATTCTTACACTACACCGGCCCAGGTCGCTTATATAATACCGTGATATAAAGCCTCGAAGTTATTGTTCTGCGTACGCGTAGACGTCAAGTTTAATACGGACACATTGGGCATTATATACGGAGTATAATGTATACGTAGCGATTCCTTACTTACCCTCCGTTCACCACGAGCCGATCCTCGTGACAACATGGGCGGAGCGGCGCTCGTACCACCGACGAAGTGCGAAAAGAATTGGAACAAGAACCCGTTACATAATCCCGAGCCAGGTATACCTTTCCGCCGCCTTCTTCATCACAGCCTCTCAGCATGTGTCACCGACTACACAGAAACGCGTCATGCGCGCGCACGTGATCGCACGTAAACAAATTCTCTCACGCATCTTCGCCATCTCATTCCAGCACTTATCTCCCTGTTTTGCACGCGCGCTCGCGTAAGCCTGGTCCCTTTTATTTTTCTTGCGGCTTTTTTATGATGTTTTCTTGAAATTCTCAAACTATTGTTCAGCCAGAAAGGCAAGCGGTTTCGCGCAACCAGAGCCGGTGCCGTCGCGCTTGCTCGGTCGCAATCGTGACGGCATGCAAGGATAGCCCCGTCCGGAATTCTCCATTGTCCGCGCGCGAGCAATGCTCGGAGCACGCGCGGCCGCTGTCATAAGAGCCGAGTGGGAGGCGGAAGGGGCCGTTTCCACGCGCGTGACTAAGCACTGCGCACAGGGGCCGCTGACGACGGCAACGGTGGGGGCACGCAAGGGTTTGTGAGCCCATGTCGGCTGTTTTCTCGCGGTATATGTACGCCACAGTGAAACTGCACTCGAAGGCAACAACCTTGGCCCGCTTCCCGGGGAAAAGACAGAAGGAAGCGCCAATTGGGGGCTCTCGCAACCGTACCCACTAATGGAGGCGCGAAACGCCTGTTTTCTTCCTAAGAGGGGAGTGATGAGGCTTTCAAGGAAAACGAAATCAGGCAACCGCCGTTACACAAGAGCTCCAAGGTAACCAATTTTAGGTTAAACCAGGTTAAACCGCGCGCACAACGGTGCGGCACAATATACGAGAGGAAGACCACGGACACGTGGCACGCGCGGCGTTCGGACGTATAACATGCGCACGATTCATCGCCGCGATGTATCGCAAAGTGCCTATCACACAATACACGCAAAGCGCCTCCAGCGGCCAGTCGCGCGGCAATTTTGCGTGTATTCGCGGGCTTCTTTCACTCTCGGAGAAACACTTTCATGTATAGTATGTATTGAGCAACAGAAAGCTGTACGAATTTCTCATGTTGCTCTACAATTTTCTCATTGACACTTTTCATCTAATTATAATATTTTAGAAGTTGCTTAATTACTTTAGACTAATTATATAATTAGGCGGAATGCAAAAAAAATAATCTGAGTATCTCCAAGCGACGGCAAAAAACATTCTATTGGTTCTTGCAGCTACGTGGCATTTGCATATTTTTAAAGTTTGCCTCGAGTTAAGTTTGGCTCAAGGCTTTCTTCACACCTCAAAAACGAGAAACGTAAAAGGTTTTTACAATGTGACAAATAACAACTGCGGTCTTACTTATACTAAAGAAACTGTATAATTGTCTTAATTAGTTAATTAACAAGTTGTTCAAATGAAGATGACGACGTTTGTTGTGAGAACCAGCTGCTGTCGCAGTAAATGAGTTCAGAGCGGAAGAAATCAATCAATTCGTTTATTCAAATCAAGTTTGGTTCATGTTCCGTAAAACAATTAGTACATCGAGTGACTATTGAGCGCCCGGTTATGTAGCAGGCCTCGGTGATTTGCGTCGGAAGCGCTGGTTTCAATTTCCGTGCCTGAGCAGGGCATCGACGCTACAGCTCCGCCGGCACCTGCAGCTGCAGCGCGAGTCGCTGCAGAGGGCGAGCCACTTGCTTGTGTGGTCACGCTAACCGTGGACCACCCCGTGGTTCACATAAAAGCGTATACAGCCATGGCACGGCAAGCTCGGTGCACTCGCGAGCTCGTACTAGGCGGCTGTGAACCTCTATGGTCATCTGCAGCTGGCCTGGGCCGTCTTGCCATTTCGGCCAGTTAATCGGCATCAAGACGCATCAATCGCATCTCGATAAACCGCATCGCACAAAGCAAATAACTATACCGAACTCCTCATTCCGCGATCGTCGACTCCGCGCGAGAGAACTGCCCCTCCCTTGTGGACGGCGATCCTCACCTCGTCACCTTTTCCAAAGCTGAGAATCTCAACGAGATAAAGGATATAGAGAAAGCCCGACGCGCTGTTGCCAAGGCGCACAGTGGCCTCGTTTTTGGGAACCGGTTAGATATGCTTCGAAAGAAAGCGTTGCTGCTGCTGATGGAGTTATGCTTCGCTCTTTTCAGTGCAAAGATGTTCTGCAGGGGTTGAAGCTCATGCAATTTTTTAAAAAGAAGATACAGAATGCGTGGCGCACTGAACTGCCTTCTGACGAACCGCACTGCACGACTCTATATAGCAACATCTTGCGCATGATACACATCAGCGCTGCTACGTTCCCTCTACATGTACGTGTACCAATGGGGCCGTGTCAAGAGACGTGAACATGGTCGAAAAGGGCGAGGTCGACTTCACGGACTCTGGAGGGACAGCTAGAGTATATATGGACGCATAAAAACAAGGGCTACAGCCATGCACACAAAGGCGACACGCACGGTTCGTGCCCTGAGGGCAGAAAAGGTCTCCTGCTGGAACAAACAGGTCAACCGGCGGCAGGCAGTCTCGCGCTGCCACCCAAGGATGACACCCTGCCGTATACCCGGCCGACCAACCATGCATTATGCAATCGGCGCCCGACGTCGTCCACGCGCTACCGCTACCAACACGGAGTCTTCCACGGTTGCGACATACGACGCCGCGCATGACGATCCAACCATGCAGAAACAAGTCGCCTCCCCACATATGGTACATAGCTATAATACCAAGGTTGTGTGCCGCAGGAAACCGACGGGCTATATACTGTATGCGCGGTGCGTTCGGCGATTTACAGCAAGGCACGATAAGTGCATGTCATGACAGTGAGTGCAGCATGCATGTACCGCTATAGATATGTGCGTCGGTGAACGTAGGAATCAGTGAATGCGCATCCAGATCAAGAAAGATCGAACACTGCTTATGAGAGATTGGACGGAGCCATTGTGCGACGTTTTCAGTTACTGATTTTGACGTCCGAAAACACGAAAGGTCTGCAGTCTCTACAAGAGACGCCTCCTAAATCCTTCCCCCCTCCTCCTCAGTAGTGGAGGACCTCATATATTTTTGGCCACGCTCGCTTTTTCTTTTGTTTTCTCTTATTTTTATGAACACGAAAATTTCAATACACAGGCGTTCTCGTGTTCCCTTCAACACGAGCGCGCCCGCCAGGTGATGAAATCGAGATCACAACCTTGTGCTCGCACCACAAGGGCACAATCACTGATGCACCGCGAAGGCTACACGTATATGAAGTTTGGAAGGTGGTTTCTTTCCAGGACGCACACGTGGACCCACCAGCTTTCAAGTCGCGGTTTTTCCAGCGCCTCAGCCGTGTTTCCGTTGAGCGGGAAAGAATGCCAGAATGAAGGAAGAGCCAGCGCTATAGCCGACGCTCCATATAGAGACGCGGTTTCACTGCCAGAGAATACAGGGCGGATTGGCGGCGATATAGACAAGGTCGGTTCATGCACACTCCGCAAGCTAAGCTCCTGTACTCGCACACAATACGTTCCCGTTTCCGAGTGACGTGGGATTCGCATATAGAGTCGACACTGCGGGGCTGCCTCGGCTCCGAAGTGCCGGCCAGAAGGGCCTCAGGTGTGGCTCTCTCGCTCTCCGTTGTTGCGATTACCGAGCTGCTGACCGTATATGCCGTGCCATTACGCGAAGCCCCACAATACCCAGTGCTGACGACCATGAAAAAACCTCGGTTATAACAGTGACCTGATGACCGATACGCCATCGCAGCCTTGCGGCGCGAAGTTAGGACATTTGTAGTTGACACCATCATTAGGAATACGCCTGTGTAAGAGAGAGAGAGAGAGAGAGAGAGAGAGAGACGCATTACACAATGTAAATAACTGTTTACATGAACATTATTTCAATCACAAAACCTCTACGCACGATGCGATACGGTGTCTATAATGAAGAGAAAATTCTAGTTGGGTATATGTGCTCACGTGAAGATGAGATGCGCATGTTTCACTTAAGACAATCTTCCACACACGGCAGCGCATGTATAGTATGAAAGCATCGTACACAACCTGGAATCTGGTTAAGACATCACAAAGCAGAGTACGCCATCGCATACAAGCAGCCGCTCGTCAGTGCGTTTGGCATGCATTTTAGTTTCCGCGGCGTGCACCTCCGTGTAGGATGAGCACTCACGAACTCGCGAATTGCGTCTCCCAAACATTTTATAATATTACCCGCGAACTATATGCAAGAATCCAACAAAAGATTCAATGCAAATAACAGAACGGGTACTGCGACACACGGTATGATACCATATTTATTTCAACCAATATGCAACACACAATATATTCTACCAAATAATGGGGTTCACTCGTATAATATTCGCACAGTCACTGCCCCTATGGCACTGTTCGGCACGAAAAACAGCGACGAGTCTCATTCGTTTCGAATCACGAGCGAGTCTATCCTCGCTTTTAGTGCGGGAAAACAATGTGCCAGGGAAAAAAAAAACAAAAACAAAGAAAGGAAGTGCGCAAACATGCACTTGTATGCAAGGGAGCGAGCCGTGGCTACCGCCTCCATTCCCGTCGTAGCGAGCGCGCAGAAAGCGTCGATTGGCAACCCACGCACGGCACCAGTCGCGCTCCGGTGACCGACACATGCAACAACGCACGCCGCGTACTAATCCACGAAACGACGTCGATGCAGTCAAGGTCGCGGAATCCACTTCCGGTGTTATTCAAGGGCCACAGCGCAGTACGTGGAAGAGCGCGGCGCTCTTGTGCATGACTGTGTGAAACAAGGGCGCGAAAGAATAAGGCCGTGTCACCTTGCTCTACGGACCCCTGAACTGACGACCCGCAGCCGGGAGGGGGAGACAGAGGGGGCAGGCTAAACAGAGCGTAGACAACGTAGCAGAAGATGTTACGTGTAATGAACGGGTATACGAAGAAAACTCGCGACATAGATGCGTGCGCATATGGAACAAACACTTCGAGCTCACAGGCCCGGACCACGTACGCGTGCCCTTGTGCTGTCTGCAGTCTAGTTGCGTCAACTGTTAAATGGCCACGGAAGCATCCCTTGCCAAAACGTGTCCGAAAAGAATCGTCCGAAATATAGCTTCACAAAAGCCACTTCAGACAGCTTAAACACGTAAATAAATAAATAAATAAATAAATAAATAAATAAATAAATAAATAAATAATAATAATAATAATAATAATAATAATAATAATAATAATAATAATAATAATATTAATAATAAATAAAAAACACGTAAAGCTACAGGAAATCGATAACAATTTGCCTTTCGCACTCTCAACCTCATTTCAATTCGATATTTTCCCCCTGCATCTTCTTTCTTCTTCCTACGCAGAATGTTTAGCTTGTTGCCAAATACTGCGATCTGAACACTGCCCGTATTGCCAGGAATGTTTAGGTGTGGGCGCGGATTTCTTCCTCTGGCGCTGCGAAGCTCACGAAAGTGAGGAGAGCTAGAGCTGTCAGATTTACCTGGACCAGCAAAAATTTTCCAGGTTTCGCCGCTCACTCGTCGCGAGTTTGAAACTTCTCGCAAAAACTACGCCATCGCTTTTCTCTACAATTAAAGGGTCACTCGAGAGATAAATAATTCAAGCTGTATAAATTGCCATTATACAATCTAAAAAAAAAGAAAGAAAAAAATCACTACTACTCTGAGAAGAGGCTTCCAGTATTCGGTATTCCAGTATTCGGTATTTTCCCGCGCCGTCTTTTTCTAGCCTGTCTGTATAGCGATTTATCAAATATTCGGCTAACAATGAAGCCATAACGGCCCGCCGTGCGCACTTGTCCCCGCGACCACGTTGCGGGCGCATATACTATATGTGGGAGCACGTACGTGCCCAGAGCTGGAAACGGCCGCATCGCGAGCCCGTTTCCGCGATGCTCTTTGACTGCGAAGCCGCACACAAACGGGGCGCACTCAGCTCTCCACGCACCAAAACTGCACACACACACACACATGGTCGTCCCCGCATTGTTCGCTTCCCTGGAGCGCAATATGCGCCGCTTCCTCTGGCTAAGTGCACGCGCGGTGGCCATTGTCTTGCGCCTCCGAGTGCTCCCTTACCAAAATGACAACGTTCCGCACGCAGGGCGTGCCACGCTTCGTTTTACTACGCAGCACGTGCAGCGCGCAGTCATCCCGTCGGCGCTATACATACGCCAAGTGCATTCCAAGGTTGATTAATCGGGGTGCAGGAATAATGCCACAAAGTAAGTGCGGCATGGCGAAGAAGACGATAATGACGACCACGATGACGACAAAGACGATGCCCCAAAAAAACATGCTCACCTTAACAGCCAGAGCCTTGGTGCGTTTTTGGCTTTATGTACGAGGAGAGAAGACGCCGCAACCGTCTCAGTGAACATGCGTGCCACCAGTATAGTGTTTGGGAATACGGGGCAGCCGACCCTAAAGAGGTCTATCTTCCCATTTTTGTTTACCTTTAATAAAAATTTAATTAACAGGCAACAACAAGAACAACAATGTCGTCACCACTGTCGACTGGATTAGTGCCGTGAGCGCTGTGGCGAAACCTGGGTAACGGTGGCGCGCGCGGGTGGGAGGACCCACAAAATGCAGACAATTACTTTCTTGTTACCGGCTTTCCTGACACGGATGCATGATACTGTTGCAGTCGAGTTCTCACTGGTTTTTGTAGTTCCTACCTCAAGACGGCTGCTGAAGGTCTAGTGGAACGTAAGGTCGCATGGTTCCCCGACGCACTCTGGGAAAAGTGTAATATTTGAACCGAGAATGCACCGCAACTAACAGCATTTCGTTCGCTTCGTTAACTTTAAGGCACAAGTCAAGTTTAGCACGGATCTGCGTACTGCCACTGCATGAGTCGCGTGCATATAGCGCGCGCTTCGGCTGCGACCGAGAGCGGGCGACCGGCACCACGCATTGCCGAGCGAAAAGGAACGCCAGACGCTGTGTGTGCATCGGAAAGGCCACGCAGATCAAAGCCAAACTTCGCCGCGGGAGGAATTCGAGGTTTTATATGAACGCGACTTCCGATCCAACAAGCCCCGCTTGAGGCGCGACGTTCGTGCAAAGAACGCAGCTGCACCCTGCATGACAGCTTCGGTAACGGTGCCCAAAATCCTATCTGGCTGCAAGCTTGAAGTTCAGATAGAAACTTGAACCGTCTTGCAAGGGCACTCACTTTCGGCGCACGCCACTATTCAAGAGTGAATGGTCAGCCACCAACCACACGCATATTCTGAATGAAAGACGCGTCTTTGTGCATTCAAGACCTTCGCACTAATTTTGGTACAAGGTCTTTTCCTGAAACGATACGGAGGCCGCAAACAGACTCGCGAAAGACAAACAGAGGAACGCAGTGTTACAAAGACGTACCATTGTGTGAGCAGAACACGCCGGCGCGGAGCTTCGACCGAAAGACAAAGCAAAAACAAACAAGTGCTGCCGCGGGCGACGATCGGACGCTAAGGACCACTTGTTCGTATGTGGGTCTCTCAACCGCAGTCTCTGCATGTGTACGCGTGCTCATCGTGTATATAGCCTACACAACGCGGGACACTGCGCTCGAGCGCCGACACAATGCGCGCAACATTTACTATCGAGCGGAGGAGGCCTTTAAGCAAGCACTCCACGCAAGGCTGGCGACGCGAGCGCTGGTCCGTATTTGGAAACGCTCTGGCAGAAACATCGCGCTCAATGCCGACGCGTACAGAGTGCGAGCGGCTTACAAAGTGCCGTACACGTGCACAAAGAAAAGGTCACTTTTGCGCAGCGTCAAAGTACGACGTTTGTACTCGGTGCACCAAGATGTGTTTCGGACCCGTTGTATATACTCTGCAAGATGTAAATAGTGCACTATATGTATTTATGATGCTGCTTCGTTTAATTCTTCACGTGCTTCCTATGCCATCAAGTATTTATTGTATAATGACGTTCCTCGTTTATGTTACCTCTGTTCCTGGATTTGTTACTCGTTCCGGTAATTCAGTTCCCCGTATTATTATTTCATTTTGTAACCCCCTTTTACTCAGTGCCCCCTCCCAAGAGTCTGTAAGGTGTGTTAAATAAATAAATAAATAAATAAATAAATAAATAAATAAATAAATAAATAAATAAATAAATAAATAAATAAATAAATAAATAAATAAATAAATAAATGACATTTAACAATCAACGATGGGTGAAAGCTATTAGTTTTAAGAAAGCAAACAAAACCGTGATTTTCCGCGACACTCTGCTGTCGCCGAGTGCTTTCTTAACCTGTGAAAGCAAAGCACGCGAAGTTTGACGCAACCGGTTTACATGCCTTACGCAAAATTTCCCACCGCAAACCTATCTGGACGTTTCACGCGCGTCTTTACAGCCGACGTGCTCGTCAAAGAACGCAGTCGATTGACCACGTCGTCCACTGACGGAGTTTCATTCCAGCTGCCTTGTCCCGATAGTATCAATTGAACTGCGAGCGGTACAGAAAGCTTGCGCCCTATAGTAAACCGAGAAATCGACAAGCATGTGCCTTCTTGATACCGACAAATTATGCGCACAAAAACCAAGCCCGCTCGGGCGATCGCCGGAAAGTGCAGCAGAGGACGAACGCGACATACCTTCTGCCTGGTTATTTCGCGCACGTTCGCGCCTCCCTCACGCGACAAAAATTATGCAGCCAAGCATATTCGCTAAGAACCGCATAACAAATATACGCTCGCGCAAGCACCTTTGTATGCAGCTGTCAGAGATGAGAGAGAGAGGGAAATTGGGCCACGGATAGGAGGAATCCCGACATTCATGGTGCTAAACATGAATGGCAGACGGAGACCAATGCGGATGTTTACAGGACGCGAGACTGCGAAGCGCCGCTCTGGCGCACGCGTAGTCGAGGGCACGCGTATAAACGCGCACACAAGCGGCGCGATCGTCGATCCCGACAGAGCGACACAATGGTGGCCGTCGATACCCCGTGGCAATGACTCCCGCGGAACGTCGCACACCGAGAATGAGCACAGGGGCACTTCACACATCAAAGCAAGACGGTTACGTATACGACTTCATCCCGGCAGAGTGTCTAACCGAAGAATCACGGGCAGACTTTGTGGCACAGACGAGGGCGCTTTTCTTCTTGCCTCCGCATATATACTTTCCGTCCCTATATATAACCGCAGAGGAGCACCGTGTGGTGAAAGTCTTGGGCCGCTGTATAACCATTGTCACTGGGCCTTGACCAACTAAGCTCGGTGACGCGCGTTTCCAGCTATATAGGCTGGAAATACATAAATAGAAGCGAAGAGACGGTTCTATTCACTCTGTGTTCTGCCTTTCCTGCACGCTGGCTGTTTCGTAGGTCAACTTCGCTCGGTCATTTCAGAGCGCTGCGGTAGCGCTACAGTTTGGTGTATACGACCGTAATTAGTAAGCTTTAAAATATTACTGCGGCCATAAGCGGGCTCCAGCGGCGATAACGAAGCCAGATTGTACGACAATTAAACCTGCCTTTTAACGATTTTCGCAGAACTGCCAGAGCACTTTGAACGGCCAGTTGAATATGCCGTTAAACCCTGACCCTTCAACATGCCCGCCTGCATGCAGAGAAATGTCGGTGCCCGTAAGATAACGGCCACCGCACGCGGTACAAATCAGTCGGATTCCATGCACGCCTGACCGCATTTCGAATGTACACAAACGACATTATTTATTTTCGACGTGGCTCTTAATTTATCGTCCAACAGGGAACAAAAGACAGAATCATCTAAAGCCTTTTTATATCTAAAAATCAATGCTGCAAAAATTTCCAGCAAATGCAACGATATCACAACGGCCGTGAACGGCCGCCTGCAGAGCAAAGCTGCACTAGCGCGATATCCTATATCGGAAACGAGCAAAAATATAAGCTTATCCCACCAGCAAAACGCGTTGATTGCAGAAAGCGACCGATAGCAAGTTGTCATCGAAATTATTTTAAACGGAAGAACAATAAGCTCCGATTGATAACGCTCGATGGCCAGACGCACGTGATCGGCGGACGCGCGCCCGCCAATAATTCCTATATTACATCATTTTATCCACCTTCTCGCAGAACGGTTCTTCTAAAGAAAAGTCGGCGGTGGCCATAGCATATCAAACGGCACGTCAGTGGCGAAATCCTGAAACAATGGAACAGGTCTACACAGATCCGAGTTTCAACTCATGCATGTGTACATGCGCGGTTATCTAACTTTTTTTTTTTCCCTTGGACGATAGCGCTAATTCTAACCCCTTTGTCTGAAGCTCGTGGCTTTCAGTAAACGGCACGGGACCTGAAGTAGCCGGCCTATCAAGGCACTATCAGAGCGGCGTCTCGCGACTATCCTGTTTAAGAAGTATACGCATATATCACAGTCCGGCTCCAAAGGTTGTTCTTTAACAAACAGCAAGTGATACCTCCACTGCACACGTCTCAACTGCACACGTCGGCGGTCTCCTCATAGTGAAATCCAACATATATGGCCGATGCCCGCGCAACATCCGATGCGTATACGAATTCGAAAAATAGCAGCATGCGAAGCACAGCGGTACGAGTTACGCGAAGCCAGGAACGCGACCTTTAATTTTGGGCACTGGGTAGCGCGTGAATGCACTTATATCAGACCACAGTGTAATTATTTCTGCGTGCCCGAACGTTACCATACAGTGGGAGTTTTGCCAGATTGCGCTGTCCATGGCAAAAACAATGTAAATGCACAAGAAAAGCAAAGTGGAGCTGCTCTCTTCTGACGTTAGTCGTTTTATTGCGATCATTCGCATCACTAAGTGCGTGAATCTAAAGGTCTGCCAATGGCATATGTGAAACTTCTCAACATAGACTCGCGACGCCGTACCATTATTAGGCTCGCTGCGAAGAAGGCGTGTTCGACGACACAGCAACATGGACGCACGCACGGGTTCCGCATCTTAGTGCACAGTTTGGCAGAATGTAGCGACCTGTAGCAAACCTTAGTACGCTCAACACACAAATGCGGGCAGTCAATATTTTGTTTCGTTTCAAGGGCATGCACATCTTCAACAGCGTCTGAACTTGCACAACTTCTTCAACGGGCAACAGAGAAATGACGGGACACAGTGCTGTTTGTTCCTTTTTTTCTCGCTCTTCGCGCGTGCTGTTTCTACAGCATGAAGACATTTGCAGATATCGCTATCACTAAAAAAAAATTTGCCTTGACGACCAACAATAAACAATTTTGCCCTGAGGGCATTATTATGACCCCCTGCGTCCGACTTCACTACTGAAGCTAGCGCGTAATAAATTTGTCTGCTGAACGCCACTTGCCGAGTAAACTTTCTTTTTTTCTTCCGCGAATCCCCGTTAAAGAGGAAGACTCATACGATATCATGCAAAAATAAGGAAAGCTCCCGAATCATCAACGTTACGCGCAGCTTGCTGTACCAGTCCCAGCAAAGCCAGATACGTTGATGGGTGGAGGAAAGGAAACGTCCCAGGTTTATGGCCGTTACGGCCGCACGTCTCGAAGGGTGGGCGTGTACACACATACGTGTGAACGCGCGTGCCCTCGCTCCATCCTGACCGGCTATATTTGCGCAACGCTCCAAAGAGACGCACAAAACTGAGCGTCATATATATATATCGGAGGCAGTCCAGGGTAGGCCATGTCCGCAGTGGTCACAGAAGCGAAGGACAGCGGAGACATAAAGCGCGACGTCCACGGTCCGGCGACGTACGGGCACTACTCGTGCGCCGCCGTGACTAATGACTCTTTTAGTCAGGAGCGCTCGGCGCCATCTGCGTTGTTGCCGGTGGCCGCCGTTTTTCGGGCGGCCATGTCAGGCGCTGCCGTGACCGCATAGACGGCAATGTTTCACGCCCAGTGACTCGCGTGGGCGATCTGCCGTGAAGTATTCGGTCGCTATCTTATTATTCCGCAGCCACTTCGCCAATGTGCGCCCTTTCTATCCAGGGTGCCTCTTTACATTCCACAAGCGCGAGCGAATGAAATCGCATTCAAGATGCCAATGCTGCTGGCTGACTCGCTGCCGGTAGCTCAGCGGATATATGGTGTTCTACTGCTAAGCAAGAGGTTGCAGGTTCGATACCCGAGTGCACCCCAATGGGGGAGGACGCAAGAACGCTCGTGTACGGCGCTCTAGTAGCAAGTTAAAGAGCCCCCAGGTGGTCCTGCTTCTGCAGGTAAAAAAAGAAAAACATCCTACCGTTGGCAACGTACGCGGAAACAACAAAAACCCACTTAGGTATTTCGTATATGAATTTGGAGCGCATCATTTCGAATACACCGAAGTTAGCAGACTATCAGCACTCATCCGCACCTATTTCCCCTTCCTTTACAGAGAACAACAAGGAAGCTCTAAAAGAGAGAGAGACAGAGAAAGAAGAGTCGTGAATGGCACACATAGCCTCGTTGGCGACACAACGCAGACTGTCGTGCTCAAAAAATAACGAGGGCGTGAGAAATCTGCGAGTATTCAAGCTTAGGCGTAGTATCACACCTGGAAGATTCACATTTATTTTGTTACATGCCGCGAACCAACGACGCTTATAATCCTCTTTCTTTGCACCCTTCTCACCCCACACACGTATCCTCCAGGCGCAAATCTACCAAGCCGCGCTGACAGTGCTCAAGGCATCATTGACCCCTTCGCAGCGTCTGGCTAATGAGATTAGCCCGAATGATGAGCCGCTCTACGCAGACCGTCCGGCTTTGCTGGGCGGACAGACAAGCGCCATTTCCATCTAACTCTGCGCTCCACCAAAGGTATAAACGCACAAAGAACAAGTGCGAAGCTTTCTTTTCGTCTCCGGAGGCAGCCCGCGCGGTGGCTGCGGCGGGGACAAATGACAATGGACCATTGCGCGTCGCGAGCAACGGCCGTCCACGCAGCCATCGCAACGACAAAAGGCGGCTCGCTTTTAATGGCCGAGCTCTTTCGCTTTCGCTTCACTCTCGCTAGCAGAGCTCGCACCACCGCCTTCGCGGCACTCGGGGATGCAAGGTGTGTGCGCCGCCGCCTCGCACCTTGCGCCGCGAACGGAGGAGCTCTGCGCCGACACGCGACGAGGGGGAGACGCTTCCGCTGGTTCGGTGAACCCGACGAACGGGCCTCGTGAAGAGAAGCAGCGTGCGAAACAGGCATACTCGCTGTCTCTGCTTCGATGCAAATGCCGCTGCGCAGCGTCGAGTCGTCAGGTATACGTTCAGCTCGAGACGCTATATGCAAGCTTTAACCCCGCATGACCGCATGTCACTACCTTTCGCTGAAAGGTAGGCCGCATTGGGCGGAGAAAACGGGGAAACGTGTTCAGCAATAGGGATGCAGTTCTATACGCCGGACACGATGCCCAGCCGACAACAGCCATCAAAAAAAAATAATAATAAATAAATAAATAAATAAATAAAAGAAAAAGAAAGTGGGAGACTCGTAAACAACACGCAAGAACAGCGAATGGACGCGCCTGTAATGTCCACGTGCCCCAGCATGCAAAGCGCGCGAGTAGTGGCATCTGACGCGCGGGCCGCCCACCGTGGGAGGCCGAGTCGTTAACCCACAAGCCGCGCAGCAGCGAGAAAGAAAGAGAAAAGGTGTGGTCGCGAAGTGGAGGAACGCCTCGGAGGCCGTTGGCAAAAGAATGGCGCGCACGAGTGGAAGGCAAACACGTCATCGCCCAATCGCAAGCACCATTCGCGCGAGAACAGGTCCCGGTGGCAACAACGCACTTTACGAACCTTCGATGCGGCAAAGTACAAAGTTCAGACGCATTTCGCGATCCACCGCGTATTATACGGTTAGTTTTTAATAGGAGAAAAAAGAAAAAGAAAGAAACTCGAATAGAATTACTTGCGAAAAACAGCCCTTTACCTTCGCCGGCGAGCTATAGCTAAGTCTGGCTTCAGACCGCGACGTCTACTGCGACCGAAACGAGGACCGATGAACGGCACCGCATGTTCATGGCTGGAAACAATGGATATGCAGCGATGTTAGAAGAATTCCCATTCCTATAGACATGAAAATTCCCTATTTTCAGCACTTTACCCCGCATGACGCTAAAAAAAAAAAAAAAATCCCCGCGAATTTCCCTGCACATACATACCCACACAGACATAATCTGAAAACGTAGCTTGCCAGCCATGAATATTAGATGAAGAAACTCACGTTGCGAAACATTACATGATTTATTCTACATTTTGTTCGGACAGTATAATGAGAACTCAATTTCTAATGTGACGTCCTGTTAGGTTTCGGACATCTGTTCAAAGCGTATTCGGAACTTTTAGAGTAGACTACTACCGACGCCCTAAAGCTTTTCCATTCCTAGTAGTTTTACCTCATAATCAAATATTGACGCAACAGTTTGAAGTTTATGTTTACTTGTACGAAACAGTATATTGGCTATTTAACAATGTAGACTATAAGAACGAGAAAATGACCGACTTTTATGAGCTCCTGCACCGACACTGATACGCTGTGGATCGACGATATGATTTTTTGTCCACTGGCATGATTTTAATATTTATTCCATATAATATCAAAAAGATTCCATTTGGCCCAACATTATGGCTGAAAATTTCCCGCACAGAAAAACACTGTGGATATGTTCCAAACTCGCCCAGTTTGTCTACTATGTCTTCAGTGTTGCCATGCGAAACTCGGTCCACCAGAAAGAACGTCAAGAGGACCGGTCGCTCGACACAGCATCTATTAAACCGATGCACTTAAATGTAAATAAGGGACAGCAGCTGAGACGTACAGTTGATATGCAGGCCTGTGTTCGGCTTTTGTTTGCAGTAAAGAGGTGCTCGCCGGTTGCGCTCAGACAGGTAATATAAAGCATACAGGCTGTCGAATGCAGAGAATTACACGAGATGGGGACAATGTTGCGTCGACAGTCGCTTGCAGAAATTTCTAGTTTCCAAGACAAAAACAAAATTAATTTGCAACGCTCATGAAAAACCAGAACGAAACAGGGGATACGGGCACCCCATGAAGGAACACTGGCGATGCCATGTTGTTGTATGTATGGGAATGCCGGGATGGTGGATGGGCATCTTCCTTTGAGAGCCAAGACACTATGAAGTTGTGTCCAACTAACAGCGTGGGCCCCCTTCGGGGAAAACGAAGTCTTCAAAGGTCCTGTGCGTAAGACTGCTCTTTTGTAGGCTGTCGGCCATCGCTTTTCTTTCTGTGTCAAACTGCGGGCATAGCCAAATGAAATGTTCGATGTCACCAATGTCACCACAGAAAGCACTTCATGAGTGGGGAAGCGCGAAGCCCAGTCTTGAATAACCAAGCTGGGGTACATGCGGTATAAAAGCGTCGCTTCTTCGCGGGTAAATCCATGAGTCACACAGGCTTCGTGGGGATTCTTGTGGATCTCCCTAAAGTGAAGGCGGATTGCACCCCCGCGACAATCAGAAAGAGATCGCAACGACTGCTGATAGCCTTCCTGCGAGACACAGGGCTCATCGACACCTGGTGACACACCCCTGATCTCAACTCGAAGGAGGATAACGCGAGTAAAAGGAGGATAACGCGAGTAAAAAATAACGAAAGATGTATTACAGGCAATACATCTTTATGTGACTTTATGCGCGTAAATGACTAATTTCAAGCCAAGCCACGTTCGAGACGAGCCTCGCAAACCCACATCACGGCATTCCTTTGGTGGCACAGCGCCAGCTATAGGAAACTCCCATATAGACAATGGTGCCAGACTTCTCTCTATAGGTAATAGTGTAATAAACTTTATGGGTTCCTTTCACTGTGCACCAAGGGCTGTTTCTATAACATCAAGTGGGGCACGATATACGGCGGTGTCCCACTTGTACGAGGCGTCCAGTTTTATCCTGTTACACAAGCGTGCGTCAAAAATAAAAAAAATAAAACGAGACACCCTCTTTCCTTCCTCATCCCGAGCGCGCATGTACGGCCATGCGGCTGTAATTAGATGTTGATTTCCAGGTTTTGTTTTGTTTGCACCGTTTGTTTCATTTATAACGATACGGGGGACTTTCACATGTGCATAGAAGGCCGGTTCTACTGCTGATACACAGTGGACGTTATGCGGCAACATCTCGCAGTCCGAGCGTTTGTGGGCGAAACAAACATTTGCATTACAGCTCCAATGTATTACGCAAGGTGGCAATCGGACGACTTCGAAAGGGTCAAACTATTCCTGTTCAGTCGGCGAGGAAGCTCTATAGTCAGGTAAATATCCGGTTTGACACAGGTATGTCAGAAAACGTTGCACTCAGCCGTAAAATCTTACAAAGGCAGGCACGCTCCGCACGTTATAACGAAAGCAGGCGCGTCACAACAACCGATATGAAACACACCTCAACGGCGACAGATACACAGAGCTTGCAATGAAGTGACCGGTGCGCTTTCCAGGAAAAGATTCGCGACATTTGGTATTTTCCACTAGCCAGGGGGCGGTAATTCGTAAGAGGTACCACGTCCGAGAGAAGGACGCACAGGAAAAGCAGTATAAGTGGGGAGGGGGCGCTAGGACATCCTCATTTCCCTTGCCTTCCGCTTCTTAGTGATGAGACTGACCAGGGCAGACCGCAGGGAGAGGGATTTCCGAAAGACTAGGAATAGCAGTCGTGTCAACCTGTGCGCGTGCGCGGCTCCTTAGCACACAGTTCAGCGTATACTGTAAAGACACGCAAAAGACAGAGAGAGAGAGAGAGAGAGAGAGAGAGATTACTTTATTTACAGAGAAAAGCAGAGAGGTGGGCCCAAGCAGTTTTACCTGCACAAACGGTGCCATCAATAAGCGTCGCTGTATACTCTGTGAATAAAAGCCCGGTAAAGTGAGCCGTGGAGGATCTCTGAAAGCTGCACAACTCGCGGTTTTCAAAACGTTTCGCTTTGACTGCAGTATGTCAATGTTTATTTTCGTTTTCTTTTACGAGCAGACTTCAAGTATGATGACGATTAACCTGCACTCGTGAAAGGCAGGTCGCGGAGTTTATAGCACTCAAAATTCGGATGTGCATGTAAAAGACAGCAAATTCGCTCTAAGACAAGTAAGAATAATGAAAGGCCAACAGGACTAAGCGGGACACCCTCCTCACCCCTTAATTTTTTTTTCTCCACCCAAGGACGATGCCGAAGAAATCGAACGCGCTCGTTGGTCAATAGGTAACTATACACAGAGCGAGGCGCGCGGTTGTCATGAGTTCCAATCGACCAATCGATGCCAGACGTCACCTGAATTTCAGCTATAGCCGCAGTTGGCAAGAACAGACGAGAAAATAGCTTTCTGAGAACGCTCGCCCTTCCACGGCGGAGAGAAAGACGACTTACAAAGTAGAGCAGGGTTGAGGAGGAAAAAAAAATATGCGAAACCCCGTGCCCGCATGTCACGCGTGCCCGAAGAACCGTTCCCAAAGACTTCGATCTGCTATCTCAGCCATTATACGCAACGTCTGGAAGTGGGCGTAAACGGCGGCCTTTATTTTTTTCACCCCCTTCTTTTTCTTCATCTTTACGGTATGACCACAGTTTTTCAAACGATCAAAATGCCACCACGGGCTTCAGTAAACGCGCGCGGATCAAAATACGCAAAAAAAAAAAAAAAATACATTGCTCCACTAAATACCATACGGCATCCAACAGCCGCCACTCAATTTTGCGAGAACGCCAGCACATCAATGGCGCGTGCGAGATGCATGACTAGCGTATCTTTTTTCGCACAAGATGACTATTCCGGGAACGCTGGCGCTAACTTTCACTGCAGACTTGCTGGCGCATGAAGACTGCCTCTTTGTGGGCTCCCATTAATGAAGCGCTCCTTCTCATCGGCGAATGGCGCGCCCCGTGCATTTTCCACATTAGCAGGAAACCCAACCACTTTCGAGCACAAAAAAAAAAAAAAAAAAAAAAAAAAAAAAAAAAAAAACGCCACCAGATCCAATCGCCGCGGCGATGTTCTGGTTTCAGCCGAGTGCCGGTCCGTTGGCCCACAAAGCCGGGAACAGATAGCGTATCTTGAAGAAGCGCTGCATTTACTGTTCATTCATGTTTCCATTTCAACGAACTCCTCACGTAACCCCTCCACACGGCCGCCGCACTATATATGAAACGAACGGTTGCCAAACCACTCACGTTCTCTGTGCGAACGCATGCGCGCTGCTTGTAACACGGTGAAGGCATGCTTTGCAGGGCCATTTGATTTCGCCTGTGTACCCGCAAGATCATAACTCGAAGGAGGGCGCGCAATGAACTCAAGTCTGTAGTACGTGTTGTCGCAACGATGGTCCCGGCCGCCGCTTGCACGCCCGCTTACACAGATGAGTAGCAGAATGCAGCGCGATGAGACCGTCACATTCGTCGTAATCTTTCTTTAGTGGTTAGCAGAGAGCGGGGCGTAGATAGATGCATTTTTGGTGATCGCAGACCACCGAATAATGATACGTTGTTACTGTGAATTCGTTTTATTGTAAAATATCAATTTGCAGAGTATATACTGAAGTTCATGCTCTTGGCTATATAGGCCGCGCCGCCGCCGACTCCGGCATTGACAGTATAATGATGAACCGTAACGTGCGCCGCAGTGACACGCGCCAACCACTCACGCCGAAAAAAAAAAAAAGAACTGCCGCCTGTCTTTTACGGCTCTGTATCGGCGGCTGTAATATCACCCCCGCCGTCGCGTAGTGCATATAACATCGTTCTAGTTCAATAGCTAGAACTTATGCCTGTCCAGATAAAGCGAACGAGACCGAAAGGGTGGCGCTAGCACGATCGGCAGCAGCAACATATCAAAGATCGAAATAATTAGCTGTGTCTCACTAAGCACGCGAAGAAAATAGCCGGCCTGATCGCTGTGTATATAGTAACACGATGACACAAAGGACACCGCTATCATTCAATCTCCAGGTTTGTTCAAGTTAAATTATTGGGTTTCACGCGCCAGAACCACGATCTGATTATGAGGCACGACATATAGTGGAGGGGGGGGGGGGGGGGGGGCTCTGGAATTATCCTGACAACCAGGGAGGTTCTTTAATGTGCATCTAAATCTAAGCACACGAGCGTTTTTACATTTCGCCCCCATTGAAATACGGCCGCCACCACCGAGATCGACCCCGCGACCTCGAGCACAGCGGCGCAACGCCATATAGCCACTGTGCTACCGTGGCGTGTCTGCACGTTTCTTAATCTCTGCCCCCTTTTAATACAGGAGGCAATGAATATTACGCCCCCTCGAAGCGATATCCGCTTCCTCGGCCACGCGGCGTCGGTCACAGAAGCACGGTGACGCATTCAGATGGTAATATCGCGAACGCATGATTAATCGCCATGTCAGTCAAAGCAGTGATCAATGTTCTCAGGTCATGCTGATATCATTTACAAACATTTAATGCTTGTAAATTGTTAACTCACGCATGTGACCGTCATATGCACAAGTTCATGCGAAAGCTCTGGGGGCATTCAGCACGCGCAGAAGGTCGAGGAATCAACTCGGCCTTTGCGCGAACTCTATGCCCGGAGTAGGGTGTCAGCCAAAGTTAAGGCTGTGCTACATCGTGAACCTGCTTTCAGCCAGACACGAAGGAGCAAATAGGAACACTAGGGGCTGCCAAGCTCACCTTCCATCGCTGTCGCTGAGACCCATGGCTGACAGCGCGGTCGAGAACCAAACACGTTTCCTGACGGGCGGCGCGGCAGAGGCTAGGTTATCCCCACCTTTCAGCGCCGATCGTTGGCCGCTCGGTTCCGTCGCTGTCAGCCCGGAGTACGTATCCAAGAATCGCATACACGCAAGTCACGAGTGCAAAGTTGCGCTGAAGCCCTTTTCTACAGTCACAAACAGCGCGAAGAACATACAGCGTTCACATGGTGCGGAACTAGACGCTAGGCCGGTCACGGGTGCTCTGTGCAGCAGACGCCGCCGTGGGGCCGCTGAAGTTCTCTAGCGCCGCTGATCAAACGCGCTCCGCCGCATAGCGGCGTACATGCAAGCTACCAAGACGGAACGCGCCGCGCCACGAACGCAAGCGTCGCCGGCCGACGATACGAAAGGTGCGGTTCGCTCAGCGATGTGGCCCGTCCAGCGGCCCGCGAAGTTTTTCCCGTTGCCGAGAGTTTGTCGGCGCCGCCACCGCCAACGGAGCGGAAGGGAGAGAAAAAGAAGAAGAAAAAATAATCGAAACGCAACACGACCCAGTTCGAGGTCACGTGGCCTCTAGCCCTCTCCATTCGCGCAACCGATTGTCCCGGCCTCTGGCGGCGGACGCCAGAAGTGTAAGAGAGAGAAGGAGAGGAAGGAGGATAAAAACCTATTGTTCTCGTGTTGAGCCTCCCACTTCACCATTGAGAAGTTATCTCCTCGGTGTGAGAGAGAGAGAGAGAGAGAGAGAGAGAAGAGAATAAGAGCAAACATTATGCTTCCTGTGGCACCAGAGGCGATACCATGTCCGAGAAGGAATAGCAAAACCAAAACAGAATACAAATTAAGCGCTTATTTTTCTCAGTGGAACGCGAAAGCGACAACTGCAGAGGATAGTATTCGCCCAACAGTGGGACGTCCCTGCTAGACTGAACTGGACGCCGCTGCTTGACTGGAAGAACGATCGCGCATCTGCGTTTTACTTTCAGAGCAGCCTTGGTTTCGTGAGTCAAACCGATGAAGCGCAACATTTTTTTTTTTTTTTATTCCCTCAGAAATGACACAACGGTACAACAGCTTGACTGGGGGCAAACACATACAGCTTGAAAGGGCGCCCGCCGACTACACTCGTATTCCGGGGAAAACGGGAGTAACTGCACAGTTAGTCCAAAAAAGGACACTTTCGCCCCGCAAGGGAGTAACTGCAGGAGTGTGGGTGGCGTGTGCAAATTTTGGAGGGTAAGTGTACGATCCCTGGTCCGAAAGAGAGCAACGGCGAGGACGAACTGCAACAGTTACTCCCCATGCACTCTGCTGTTTTCGTCCGTCTCGTGGAGTGATGCGGCGAACGCGGTATTGTCTATATATCATGAATAAATGGACGTTCGTGTACTGTCTACTGAACTAGATGTAAAGCAGCACTTTGCATCTTGGTGAGAGAATTGCCTGTAATTTAAAAGGTGGGATCTGAAGAGCCGTGCACTTCGTGTGCGTGCACACCATAAGTGAACGATACACATTAAGCGCGCAAGTCATAAATGGATTGCCAGATTTTCTTGGACAACAGTACCTAAGGAGTTCCTTTCGTTCCAAGGAGATTATAATCTTAACTGAAGCGATGTGTAGCTCAAAAGGGGCACGCTCAGCGATAGAGAAGTTGTCCTTCTCTGTCGTCTTGCGTGCCCCGCTTGCGCTCGCTGCACGAAGATCACGTAATGTTTCAGTTTAAATCAGCGTAAGAATAATCGGGCAGCTTTCTTTATGTATTCGCTTATATTTGTAAGTATGCGCAACGTTAGACTCTCCCGGTATAGCATACACCAAATACCAAGTCTCTTCTGTACTGCCGCACCTGCGTTAAGGTGGTTAACCTCGTCTCGGTAACCTGACTTGTCAACCGAGCCGCCATGGTAGAGTGGTTAGGATACCCGACTTGTGAGCGAGAGGACGTGTGTTCGAATACTACTTGCCGGCACTTTTTTTTTTCAGCCCAGTTATTTTTTTATCAGCGTATAAATGGCTAATTTAATAATTTCCATCTTCGAGGAGCATCGGAAAGAATAACCGTTACTCCCTTGAAGAGCATCGGAAAAGACCAACTGTTAGTCCTCCGCATGGGGAGTAACAGTTCATCCCCTGTCACTTACCCCCTAAAGGGAGGAATGGTTGTGGCAAATCAGTTCCTCCCATAAAGGAGTAACTTCAATACCTCCTTTTCTTCTTAGAATGTATACGGTGTCACTAATGAGCAGCTTCTGAATATGATATTCTGATGCATGTCGCTGCCAATAATTAAAGTAGCATTCGTGAGAAGGAAGTGTAATATGAGGCCATGTCACTCTTTTTCGTCGAAGCTCTCCCTGCACCCATGGAGAGGTGAAAGCTTCGGTTTTGTCGAGTACGATAACTAACCACAATTGTCTATGACACCCTAAGAGGCACCCCTACTTTTTGCGGTCGACACCCACCTCACCTTTTCCTCCCCGCACCCCTTCCTTCATTCCTGAAAACCCAACCCACGATGAACAAGTGGGGGAAGGTGCTTTGATTTGAAGCAAAAATAGTACGGTCGGCTATGCAAATTACTTCTCGCTATTACAACATTCCTTCTAGCAACTCATCCAAGCCGATGTTCGAAAACAACGAAGGCGTTTACATCCGGTCACAGATTCAAAAAAAAAAAAAATACGGTAATTGTGCCAAGTTACGCGGCTCCATCATGGCGGGCGCGTTCAGTGTATCGACTAGTGTAGATAAATTACTCCTCCAGAGGCGAAACACCTGCCCCTTCCCTTCATTTTCGCCTGTGTGCGGGCTGTGCGCAACGAGCACATATTGGTGAAGTCTTAGCCATTAAGAAACTTTCTCGAGAAATCGAAAAGCCAGACATGATCATAACAGTGTACAACCTCACAAATCGTGCAAATATATGGTTCGCAACGTGCAACGACGACTGTACAAACACGAAGCTCTTTAAGAACCGATGGCCCAGTGCACAGCACGCACTGCGGGTCTTGCTGAACCAATTTTTTGACTGTTCCATTTGCCTCTCTCGATCCATTCTTTAATACGTGATGAAGTGAACAATCCGCGCTCCTACAAATATACTACAACAAGGAGCTGCTATTTTTACTTCAGTAAATCTTCTTCGCTCTTCAGAAGCTTCAGAAGAAGACTCGCGATCGTCGGACATTGTTGCGAGTGCGGATGGCTTCAGCGCTCGCAGCAACCGACAGTGACAGCGTCCCGTGCTGCTGGCCTGGCGCTTCATCAGGGCCACTCCGGGCTGGGTTCTAAGCAAAACTCCTAAGGATGTGGGGGGACGTGAAGTGGCGAAGTTATCGGCGAGGCTGAATGAAACACTTCCTTTTATTTCTGGCGGCCGCGCACTCGCAACCTCCGCGCCGCCTTCTTAACCCCGCATCCTTCACTCCCCCCCTACGTACATAGACAATAAATCATCTCACTTAATGTACAAGACTGAGCCATCTTCCCTCGATTCCCCCCCCCCCCCCCCCCCGCAATCGGCGCAGACAATCAAACTTCCTCGGCGGCCCCCTCGTTGTCGGCCACGCAGCAGCGCGGGCGCCGAGAAACCGACTCGCCGTCGCCAGCTTGCGGCGTCGCTATAGGGAGTAAGCAAGCGTATTGGCGGCCCTATAGCTCCTTGTTACGCAAATTACCGCCTAGTTCGCACGCTCACACCGTCGCAGATCACTTAAGGGCAAAATAAAAAAGATGAAAGCGCAGAAGTAAACAGAAGCCCTAGCCAGCAAGGGGCTATAAATGGCCTTGCGGCAGCAGCACGCTCCCTTTTGATGTAGCCAGAAGCAGTGTCGCGCTATACGGCAGGCCACTCGTTAGGTGTACACCCTGCGCGTGCCGCGACCACAGTAATGATGGCCATAACCTGCAGGCAGCACGGGCTCCTGCTTTATCTGGGACAGCGACGGCCGACGCGCGAGCGGTTGCAAAGGCTGCCGCGGCACGCAAAGGTGTCCCCTTCCGCAGTGCGCACGTGCACGCGAGCGGAAGAAAGCCCCGAAGCACACGTGAGTCTGTCTGAATCCCAAAACTGTGTATACCGAAGGCGCAGAGCACGGTTACGGCATTTATGAGAAGAGGATGATGAGCATGCTTCTAGCTTTTAATAAACAAGAGGATGATATCTAGGCTCCCTAGTCCAAGCATAATGCGAAACATAAGAAAAGCAATAGAAGAGAGTGGGAGAACAAATAAAGAGATAGAGAACATTAGCGTCATGCACATGTGAAGAGACTGTGCTGCTGCGTGGCGTCTTGTTAAGGTGTCAAGTATTTTTTGTCTTAGAATTAGGCAAACCATTAATTAGCATGCATTACGAACAGCGTAGCCGATTATATCTGAAGATCCTAAACTATAGACACTTGTCTGACGTCAACTTAAACGCTTAATGGCATGCTTTCCAAATAGATGTCATAATTATTCTCCACAGTATAATACGCAAGAAAACATCCGAGTACACCTAAGCACTTCTTGCGAGTTGTGAATGCGAAAGCATTAATGTCCAATTCAACGCCGCTGAGCAGTCGTTCGAGTTTTGCGCAGCGGGTAATGTACCATATCGGTACGTGCTGCCCGAGCCAGCAAGCAGCAGCCTGCGGTGCCAACGCCGCATGCCACCGACGCCCTGCGCGACCGAGGAAGCAGCAGCGGTCACCAAGGCAGGCAGGCGCGCACAGCAGTGAAGCCCAGTGAAAATAGAGGGGATTTAAAGCCCAGTGGGGGTGAGAGAGAGATATGGACCGCGCGCCGGCATCCGAGAGCGAGATTGAGGGTGACGTGGCGTAGCGACAAATAGGGAGATTTAGTATAGCGGAAAACGCTTACGTTAGCGTTAGCGTGCGACGCAACGCTAACGCAAAGAAAGGCTGCACTGCGCGGTACAAGAGTTTTAGATTAGGGGGACGCAAGCGTTGGGGCCCCCTAGCTCTGGGGGCCGCGGTACCGCGCATGTGCAGACCCGTCTGCAGATGCGCTGTCCCTCTGCACATTCGCAGTACCGCGGCCCCAAGAGCTAGGGGGCCCCAACACTTGCGTCCCCCTAATCTAAATCTCTTGTAGAATAGCGGAACGGAGCAAAACGCTAACGATAACGCAAATACACTTGAGCGCCATCTCGAGGCGGATACAGCAAACACGAGCAAACCCTCTCGTTAAGCCTATATATACTCCGCCGCTAATCGAGAACGTATATCGAAAACAACGCCCATTTGTCATTTGTACGCCGCTGTCGAAGCTTCATCCCACAAATCTAAAGCAAACACGAGCATTAGTGGGGAACGAATGAGCCGAACAGTACAGGCCGACGACTCGATAGATCCGAAGTGGACGGCTCTCGCTTCAACAGGCGCCGCCATCTTGTCCTACGTACGGAATCCCTTGCGTGCGTTAGCGTTGAACGCTATATTCCGGAAATAGCGTACGTACGTAAGAGTTCTGGCTACGTATACGTTCTGCGCATGCGCAGTTTGCAGCACGCAACGCTAAATGCCTGCGTTTGCTGTTTTCCGCTATCTCACCGCACGCAGCACCTGGCGCGCTATCGCTACAGCAAGTGCTCCCTTTCGCCAGCTCTACTCCGTCGAGGCACGCTCGTGACATGGCGTTGCAGCCAATAGGAAGTCCGTCGAGGCACTCGTGACGTGGCGTCGCAGCCAAATGGGACTTCGATCAGGTGCTGTTTCGCTGCTGCAGAATACAGACGCCGGCCTTTATTGCGACAGCAATTATATGGACACTTCAACCGGATTTCTGCCGTCGCCGTCGTCGTCGCCGTGAGGTTCCCTATAGATAAGATCTTCGCCGCGCGCCGTATGCCCGAGCAGAAGCGTTCGGGGACGCGCGCTATCACGGAGAGCGAACGCACTGAATCTCCCAAGCGCAAGCAAGGAAGCGGGAAGCGAGCGCCGGAGGGAGCGGGGGGGGGGGGGGGCGCACTTCTACTCTGCCAACAACCGCGCTCGTCGCTCGCCCGCACCGTCTCTTATCTCCACACGGCTCTGACCTTTATGCGCCGTGCATTCGCCGCTCAGTTTCCGTTGAAGCGATAGACCACACGTACCTTCGCCCGCTGCGGCGTATGCGCTTGCAGCCAGCGTTTTGACAGTCGTTGTCTGCAGTCATTCAGTGTGATCTATTCATGTTTGTTTGTGCGCGCTCACACCACGCTTGTTCATTCAGTTAGTAATAGCCGGGCCACATTTTCAACGCTGCTGTAGCGCTGCACTGCCCGGATCGGCAGTGCAGCGCTATACAGGTGTGTCCCTTCGCACGCGCTGCCCACGGGAAGCGCTTCTCATCAACACCACCGTTTCACACGCGCCTTCTCGTGGTCATCGAGTCTCTCTTATGTCCGTCTACTTACGTCGCAGCACACCTGCTTACTTAATCAGCTCATGTTTACTACAATTCATATTGCTACCAAAGCCGCTCCCCTTACTTCGTATGACATTGCTGTGTTACTATCGCATTCATTGCTTCGCCCTTAGGGCGAAACTGTGACATTTTCTCTTTTTTTCGTTCAATGGGCCATTTGACGCTTTCGCATCAATAACAGCTGGCCGGTAGCGCGCTTAATGCGCACCCCAGTTGTCCTAAAATGCTCCTATTTCGCACCCGCCGTATTGGATTTGGTGTTCTGTTGCCGAGTTCGCAAGTTCGATACCTGACCGTGGTGGTCACATTTTGATGGGGGCGCATGCAATACAAAAACACCCGTGTACCGCACTTCATGTACACGTTTCCCCCGCTCCACCATCGCCCGTCGGCGGTCAAAATAAATCTACAACCCTCCATTACGGCGCTTCTCATAGCACCGGTGTTGCTTTTGGGCGTTAAACCCTAGCAATCAAGCTTCCATCGTAAGTCATATAGAAAGCAAAGCTTAGCCATTACGTATCTGATTTTCACGCACTTTAAGTGGTTGTAAAAAAAAAAATCATTTCTTCCCCCTTTTTCGCGAACAGTATAGTATAATGTGCCCCGTTCGACGTACAAGAACTTATTTCCGGACTTCCAGCCCTAACGTGGCTATAACTTATTGAGCACATCACTATCTGTTCGAAACGGCTTGCAACGATACCGTCGCATGCACGGTCCTATTTAAGGCGAGCGCGCGCGCAAGCGGATATAGCTGACGGTTACTATACCTTCTCGCCCTTGTTTGCAATGCAGTACTCCTCATGCAGCCAGGAAAAAAAGTATACACGCTCACACGAAAGGACACTCGCCTCTGCACCGCCATTCGATGCGAATCCTCGCAAAGCCGCGCTTTACCGTAGCGTCCTGTCCGCAGCTGCAGCGCGACAATGCACAAAATGCTCTGTCAACACGTAAAGCGTCCCGAAAAAGCGCCGCTTTCCTACCAGCCTGGCTCGCCGCCGCCGCAGCAGCAGTGAATCCGAATCCTCAACCACCGGCGCGTGAATGAGCACGGGCGACTGTCCCTGGATCCGCGAGCGCCACGAGGAAGCATTGCGGGGCCTCGCTATAATGCTGGTAATCTGCGGGCAGGCTGACTATATGCTTTCCCCGGTTCCGGGAAAAAGGTGCGCAGCGGCGGAGACCATTACGGCTGCTGCGGTGACCCGCGGCGTAACCCCGCCGGGGGTTCACTGCACGCGCGCCCGGAAACGCGGCCGCCACGCGCTGCAGCCGCGTCCCGAAGACGGCATGCCACGCGGCGGAGCTTCTGCGCGGAACACGTGGATCAACCGACAAGCCTGCATGCGCGCGGCTATTGCATCAAAGGGCTGCAGGCACACCGCCAATTAAGGCCGGTTCCGGCGAGCATGCCATTCCTTTACGAACTGCGCTTGGGCCATACGCTATACCGCCCGTACGCCCAATACAATGTCCAACCAAACTATTTCTTCATATCAGAAGCAAAGTGAAAAACCTTCGTACACAGCGCGTGCAATGCGACCTGCGAGTATAACGTGTGCAAAAAAGCGGACGTCATTTATCCAGTGGTTTAGCAACCGCAGTTCGTGTAGATACGAGAGACCGTCTCTCCGATTGTGCGCTAGCTGTTCCGCGTCTTTCAGAGCACAACGCGTGAGCCTATACAGATGCCTCCGCTCCTCAGGCCGTCTCGTAGTGAACAAAGAGATTTCTTGCTCGGCCGTTAGGTTGCACCGTCCGATGAGAACCGGAGCGCTCGGAAGTTAAATTGCTCATCTGCACGGAAATGAGCAAATTACTGCGTGGAAAAAATTCACTCTGCATATTCCACGTTTATTAAGGCACGTTGCGAGCTCCGACGAGAAACCGTTACATATCATACATACGTTGCCACGAAATGGAATACGCCCAACGCTTGCACAGCAGACGCGATAGCGCACTACATAAAAAATAGAACACGAAAAGAAGCAAAATTTTATCCGTCTCTGCTGCCTTACAGGCTGCTACGGCTGAAAATTCTACGTGCATCGGCACCACCACTTTACTGTTTTACGTTCGCGCGTCACGGGTATTCATTACAGGTTAGCGTTGTAATACAGAATCGCCCCACATTTATTACGCGGCAAACTACTGCAAACTACGGCAGGCGGCGTCTACACAAGGTCACTTAATTTTTCAAGTTAAAAAGAAAACAACGCTCACTGCATTTTGCTGAAAAATGGCTGCGAGTAAAATTTAGGTATCAAAAAGAAAAACGACAAATGACCTTGGACCTGTCATTGCTAAAAAAATGACAGTTCGTTTATCATTCCGTTCTGCAGCCGCTGCCGGCCGCCGGAAGAAAACACGAAAGCCGATAAATCATGCTGCACAAGATTAATTAAAAAAAAGTAACTGCAATATAACTTATATCCCATAAGGGCCCGTATTCGATCAAATATTAACGTTCTTGACATGCACTAGAACTGATCGTCAGAAAAGGTGCCAGCCAATCTTGATGCTCGACATACTATTCGCGAAGGCGGACGACAAATAGCAAACAACTTATACAAATAAATTAAAATTAAATTATGGGGTTTTACGTGCCAAAACCATGATATGATTATGAGGCACGTCGTGTAGTGGCCTCCGGATTAATTTCGACCACCCGGGGTTCTTTAACGTGAACCCAATGCACGGCACATGAGCGTTTTTGCATTTCGCCCCCATCGCAACGCGGCCGCCGCTGTCGGGATCGAGTCCGCGACCTCGAGCTGAGCAGCGCAAACCGCCCCTGAGCTACAACGGCGGGTCAGATCGAACAAAGGAAAAACTTTGTGCATTCGGCCACATGGCCACGCAAACGCATCTGAACACAAGAAACACGTCCCTTCGAATGTGTACGACCAAAAACCTGCCACGTTTACGATATCATTTATAGTACATTACATTACCCCCGGCGATCAGCCTCCATGGAATAGTAGGAAATTGTAGAGTTAAAAAAATTTTTTAATTTCTCACTTGTTTGGCACAAATGAGCGCTATGGTATACAGCGCCAAGGAAAGTGCGTTGCCTGCAGGCAACATCTTCGATCCCTATATGCATGCATGTAGGACGATATATATTCTACGTGTTACCCCTGGTATACTTATAGGCAACTCCTCTCGGGAGGTACGTATGCAGTCAATTTCGGTTGCAGCTCCGGTGAACGAAATTCGAATGCGGGCACAGCCGCGCGGAAGAGCTATAGGAATTCGTTGCGCAAGCCACCGAATGGAAGGCGCCACCGGCCCCCTAGCGGCACGTGCGCCGCGAAGAGAAAAGATCCCCTGGGGATGCTATAAACAAGTGGCCGTCGAAGAACTAACCTGCAGAGCGACAACGAAACTAGAATCGAAGTGGGCTCCACGGAGAGGGAGCCGTCCGAAACGCACAAAATGAGAACAAAAGAAGCGAGCGCACCACCACGAAGACGCAACGATCGCCGGGTCTCCCATCTTAATCGGACGCGCTCGATCAGGCGCGCGGCTCGGGCTCGGGGAAAGCGACGCCGGCCGAGCTGTCCCAATCCCGGATAAGTGCGCCGCGAAGAAAGGCTTCTTCTCGTCTTGCAGTGCGGACCCCGCTAGCAGTAGCGCAACGGCCACAGCAGCCCGCCTTGAGGCAACCCCGCGGGGCGTGGACAAGGATGGGGAAGATACATGCGCGCGCGCACAACCCGGATTGTGTCCCTCGCTGCGCAACCACTGAGACGTCGTCCATTCGAGGATTTCTCCTACTGCGTCTGTTTATTTGGCAGGCAAAAAGAATGGAATGCACACAAGCCATGGCCAGCAAGTAAACCGAGGCTGGCCCTCCAGCCTTATACCGTTTTCCAGTGGGCGAACGGCGACCACTTCAACCTGCTCTAAAAGCGCTCTGGAGGAAGCTAGAGATGGTCTGCGCGGCACCAGCAACACTGGCAGGAAAGCTCTTGGACTAGTCTCGTTGCTTTCTGCGAGAGCGACGCACTGCCTCAAGTCGACAGGTCTCTGCGACCGTTTATATATACTCAGTGTGCAGCTTCACGTGTGCGCACAACTATGGTGCTCCTTCTCTCCCCTTATTTCTCTCTTTTCGTGCCTTTATCCCCTTCCTCCAGAGCACGGTAGCAAACCGGACGCGAGTCTGGTTAACCTCCCTGCCTTTCCTATATAGCTTATATCTCTCTCCTGAAACAGTCCCAAGTACTCCTGCTCGCCATCTGAAAATGTTCACTTTCGACGCGCGAAGTGCCTCTTTTCTATAAAACGCTGCCGTACCCGCCTGTGTTTTTGCGTGATTTTCCTGCAAAATATGGGAGATGCCACATCCTGCCTTGCGGCGTTGGATTGGTGACATCCACGGATCCTCCAGGCCTACAGTCGTCCACCGCAGGAGCATCTACAAGGAAACACGCAAGCAAATCCAGGATATGTGCTCATGCAGCAACGACAGAGAGCTCCACCGAATGGAGAAAGTTGTAGGACTTTTCCTGCAACTTAAAGCGCCCCAAGAGGCAAGTAATCTTACTGGCACAGGAAGGAATCGCACGTAATGAAACTAAGGACGTCAACATAACTATTATAAGAATGTCCCGGCAGTAAATTTACAGCAAATTAGCACTGCAAAGCCTGCGGAAAATCACTGAACCGGAGAGGGTCAATGCGCGATCCATGATCCCAACAGAGGGCCCTGCATGCGATGCGCGGTTGCGATACACCATGTTGATAGTTCCATACCTAATGCTGACTTGCCCATACTCATAAAACCAACTATATATAAGTCACTCTGATCACGCAAGTCTCCCGACTTGGAAAGACGAGCTGCGTGAAACTGGTTATCGAAGAACACTGCCTTGGACCTCACGTCAAAGTTGGTCGTTCTCGCCATCTTTTCCGTACGTGTGTACCTACGTCCCCAGCCTCAGTAGTGCTTTAAACGTCCGAAGATTGTTCTTGTCAAGGGTGTTTGGGCCAACACACTAGTGTATACTTGTGGCGCTTTAAGTCACACCACAAAGACACCTGCTGCTCGACTGTTTTGAGGTGCACGAACTGTCACTTTGATATCTCCTGGAAGGGCTGGCCGCAGTTGCGGAAGTAGTTCGGAATCCTTTGGCAAATGGCGAGGCCTGTTATACAAAAAAAACAAAAAAAAAAAAAAAAAAACAGTCGTCGCCACTGGCATCAAAGGTATCTGTAAAAAGTTGAGGTTGCAGCATCTGGTCCACCACTTCCTAAAATAGAAATGCCTACCTTAAAGTCGAGCAATGACATTTCAAAGAACCATAAAGAGGAAATTTCGACACAACTGCGCTCCCATTGCAACCACCCGATATCGATGCGTCGCCTGAGATTACAAACGCTCAACCCGCTCCGCAGTCGCCACGATGGGCGCTGCTTCTTGCGGATGCAATCCGACGAAACACCCACTGCGGCGATCACCACGTCATCGCAATTCTACATCCCATAATGGACACCATCTTCTGAACAATATGAACACTCCGCCGGTACAAAGCCTCCTGCAAGTGGTTGAGTACGTCCACAGTGCCAGTCGCCAGTCATTTCGTTATTAAATAGAGACAGACACCGATCGTTCTTGTACATACGTTAAGTCGGAGACTGTGGCACAGAAGATGGTCGTCGATCTTTTCGCGACCGCATGTATGTATCGCATGAAGTGTAATCAGTATTATCGATTATAGGTCAGAAAAGGCTTTCGCGAAAGCTACACTGCCAGCCAGAGCACTCGGCAAAGACCCACACTAGCTGCGCGGCAAATGTGACGACGAAGAAGGTAAGTTATTATACGAAGAAAGTAGATGTCCCCTTACAAGCGATAGCAACTGTTTCTGTCGTTTAGCTCCGAAAGTAAAACGAAACTTGCCGCCTTTATTTGCATTAACAAACACATCTTCCTTTATCGGCCACTATATAGTGTGGCGCTTGTGTATGTGCATACGCAGACGCTCTTATTTCAGCTGTTCTCATACAACAAGGAAAAGCTGGCGTCCAGTGCGCGGTTATTAATCAGCGCGAGGAGTATGCGACGTAGAAAAATAGTTCCTCCGTGTACCCTGTGCCGACACAGAAACCACCCGACCGCGCGCGTTGCTTCGCGTCTCCGCAAGTGAAACGAACTCCCAGGAAAAAGAAATACCAGCAAAACTGACGCACAGAACGAACGCGAAAGTGCTATAATGGCAGCGTTGTGAGAGTTTACGCTAGGGGAACCATTTTCACCCCTCAAAATTGACGCGTAGCTGGGCACCTGAAGCCGAGAAATGCACAGAAAGTGTAAATATATACCAAAAATGATTATACAGAAAGCGATGGAAGTTCATATCCGTAAAATTGTGAATCAAGGGTACGCGTACATGCGGAGAACTATAATAAAATAAAAATAAAATAGACCTGGTCGTACAATTCCCGCAGCCACATGCTACCCTCAGAATTCCCGCTCGACAATCATGCTTCGGTAAGGTTATGCAAACACAAGGAACGCGGCAGTCAGACGGATGAGGCACGATTCTGAAAGCGCACGTAGTAAAAAAAAAAAAAATAAAAAATAAAAAAAATTAAAGAAAAAATTCATAAAAATAATTAAAAAAAATAAGCAGAGCAGTAGATCAGGCATGGGTGAGAGGAGGAAAAACGGAAGAGAAGCCGGGAGTATAGCACACGCAATGCACGTGTCCTGTCCTGGCGCTGCTCACAAGCACACACACACACAGCGAGGACAGAGAGCAGAATCGCTGCTTTCCTTTATATTTTTACCACTGTCTCGCAGGCGTGAGAAATGAGCTTTCGCGAGACGAATGGCTTTCTTTTCTGAAAGTGCGCGTTTGTATTCGCGAGAGGGATTCGCACCGCTTCACTAATTCCGTGCAGCCTGCACCATGAGCGATGCGCGGCGAAGGAGCAGCGTCATACTATACGTATACGTGACGTTGATCTTTCGCATGAGACTAATGGAACGCGAGATTCGAAACCATGCTGGCTCTAGTGGTTCGGTACGGAGAGACGAGAGGGTCAAGGGACCAAGATTACAGGAAAATGCCAAGGCGACCGAGCAGCTAATAAAACGAGGCGAGGTCCGTGGACGTTCGATACCACAGCCTGCCTTTACTGAGCACTTTACTGGGCACTGAGCAGAACTTTTCAGACGGAGGCATTATGCAGGCTGAGGCCGTTATACTTTCGATCCTCCTCCTCGTCCCCCTCCCTCACCTTACCGCGGCCCTTCTCAGTTTCCGAAGCACTCAAGACGCGAAGCCTGCCACCGGCGCAATCTCAGACGGCATCGCCAGCCCCACGAAGAAAAAAGCATTTATTATATCGGCAAGGAATGGAAGAAAATATCCGAAAGAAGAAAAAAATAAATGAAAGGAGAAGAAAATGGTTCTCGCACTTTGATAAAACTAGAAGGAAGAGGCGAGGGAGTTGGGGAAAGCTGAACAGGTATGTTTTGGTTTTTCTTATTTCATCAGTGGTCGAAACATTAAGATGGAACACCCTTGCAACGTGTAGCTGTCCATTCATATCATCACAAATTTCGGTCCAACGTTGTGATGCTAAATTATCTGCATATGGTTGGCTTTCCAGGATAACTTGGTATATTCTGCACTGTAATTCTTGACTCCGTCTCTTCTTCTGCGAGCGCTGGACAAGGCGTCGTCGTTTCGTTTAAAGAGCCAAAAGATGGTTGCCGACATGAGGATGCTCGTCAGTGCTTTATATTGTCTTGATATGTTTGTGAACTGCTATAGATTAGCTTATCCCAGTCTCTAGGGTCATCGATAGCACCCTCGCAATCCACCAGTCCCTTGCGGGCTTTAGGCAGGTCAACAATGCCAATCTGATCAACGTTGACTGTTCGAGCTCTCTAGAGTTTACGCAATTGGATGCCTATCTCTAAAACATAGTGGTCACTTCCCAAAGAGACACACTGTATACGTATGATTGGTGTTACACTATACATGATAAGCGTTTCCTCGTTTGTGTCAGTTTCAGTGAATTTTCTCAACCGTTCTATACGCGTGCGCATCTATACTAACCGTGTGGTATCATGTGCAGCTTCCTTTTAAAGGTGCACCATCTTTTTACTCGCTTTTTTTTTTTCTTTTCCGGTGATCACGGAATTTGACTTCATTAGGGCACAGCGGAAACAGAAAAGAAAGCAAAAATAAAAATAAAAAATCGCAGAGCCAAGCACTTCACAGGAAGCAAAGTTAACTTCCCTGGGTTTTTTTTTTTTTTTTTTTTTTTTCAGTCTTTTCTCTTCTTCTGAAGGAGTCCGCGAAGAAATGCGGGCGCCTCAGGTGCTCGCAACGTTGATCATCGGGAACGTTGAGTGGCTCGGACGTCATTTAAAACAGATAGGGAGATACGCTAATGAACACCGACACGGCTTCCGAATATATACACAAGCTCTCGCGTCGCCGGCGAGTATACTCATACACCCCCTTATGGCTGCCCATACCATTACCGGCCGGCACTCTCGCTCCGCGAAGGTGCACGCGCTTGCGTCATTATCCCGCGACTAAACGGCCCGCCCGTCACGCACGCGGCTCGAATGCGATAAAGCGAATCCCGCCCAGAGAGCCACCCCCCGACAACGTATAGTACGTGGTCCGCACAGCGAAGGCGAGAAAGCGAAGTCGGTGCACGCGCGGAGTGTAAGTACGTACAGAGCGCGTACAGTGCCGACTGGGGCGAAAGACCAACGTTCTCACCCGCGTTCACGAGTCGAGGAGTGGGTGCGATGATGTCGAAATGAACACGTCCCGGCTCTCCCCGGGAAGCCATATCGAGGCGCGGGAGAGCCTACTCGGCGAGCGAAATGGCAGGGCAGCGGTAAATCAATTGAGACGCGATAACGCCCCGGCGCAGAACGATTTATAAGCGTGAATAATAAACGAGAAAATAAGCAAATATACGCGAGAGCGCAATAGGCGGAAAATGAACAGCCGCCATCATCGCAACTGAAAATTTTGTGTCACTTATTTCTTGAACACAGAAACAGAGAAAAGACGCGCTGCGGCGATACACGGCGCCACGATAGTCGCAAATTGACTGAGAAAATTGGAAAAAACCGCCACCGGTCTTGCTGCCTCTCGCGTTCCGTAGGCACGTGTGCGTCTGTGCGTGTGTTCGCACGTACTGTTTCGTGTACCTTTTGCCTCTTTAACAGTATATGCGTCGTCTAAGGCACCGCGGCCACTCGATCAAGAGGCGTGCGCAAATGCGTTTTCATGGATTGGCGGCCGCTCTATCGAGAAGTATATAGCATTTGGATGAATCCGTATAAGGGAGTAAGAAGTAGCGAATGCGGCCCTTTTCGTAATGTCGGTGCGCTTTTTTTTTTTTTTTTTTCGAATCACCTGCGATGCTCCTTTCTCCTTCTACTATACAACTCTGCGTGGTACACATTATGCTGCTTTTGCACTGTGTATTATTCCCGTCGATAGCAGTATCAACTCCCACCAGCAGTACCGCTGCCGGTGGGAGGAGCTTCAAGCTCATAAATGAAGTCCCCAATTTTGGATGAACTCAAGACCGCAGAGCACCGAAACTTCCGGATCATGTAAAAGAGTTGGTGTATACGTTTCAATGCATGGGATGTAAAATTCCAATAAAAAATCGGTTCACCACACCACGGCCCCTTTAAAGTCCGTCACTGTCATCTCTGCGCTCGCTCCTACAGAAATTCTACAGCGGCGACCCAACAAACCGAACACACGGCCTCGAAGTCAATGGCGGAACGCCTCAGTGTGTACGCAGCTGCTTGAAGCCCCCAAGAGGCAAGCACTGTTGCATGTTACGAGGTAATAAAAGGTCGCACGCGAGGCAGAATTTTAATCCGCGAATGTCGTGCTCAATTTTTTTTTACTTCTTTTTTTTTTTTTCGTTCGGAAGGAGTTTAGAGCATCCGCCGTCAGCAGCTGATAATCAATCGTGTACGCCGCCAACAAGTGCTTGTCTACCACGAACTTACGCAGCTGCATGCGTCACCCACTGTGTATAAGGTGTACTTTCTTTCTGCTGTTTACGTATGTTCGACTCGCGCCTTCCGCGAACACAACGTTGACAGAAAATATACGAAAACGAACTCGCGCCCACCGCACGAATCTCGATCGGAAAGATGAAGTGAATCATTCGCGTTCCTCCATGGTGGCACCGCATCGCGTAACAGGTGGACGATGTCCAAACTTCAAGAGCGGTCACGGAAAGCGTTCCTATACATTGAGAAGCGAGTGTGCGAACCGCCGCTCGGCGCAGAAGTGCGCCAGCCCTGGTGATCGGGTTATATGTAGCTGGCAGAAGCTGCTACAGCTGGAATGGAACTGCGTCGTGGACGAAGCGCGAGAAAAAGACGGAGTCGCCTGGAGACAAGAGAGGCTGCCCCCGGCTCTTGTACTCACACCGGACGCGCACGTAACCAGAGCGCATCGGTGCCGTGTGGCAGTTCGAGGCCACGCGGCCGACAAGAAAAACCTTCCACATGGCAACGAACGCCCCTCGTGGCACTTGTACAACAAACCTTTGGAACAGGTCGCGCCTCAAGCGAAAGCAAAGTGACCCGACAAATTCAAAGAAGCTTCAATAAGGCTTCAATCAACTGGGGCTCGTTGGTATATGACATCATTCGATTTTACTGCTCAGGTTTCCGCACAAAAGACAAAAAAAAAAAAAAAAGAACGAGGACAAACAATGCTCAGTTGTTCGTTCTTTCATTTTCATTTTATTTCGGCATTATGGTACATTATAGCATGTACAAAATGCTGGGGGCACATACTAAAAGCCAGAAAAGGCTTGACGGGGTCTGTACCCGATAATTGCACTTTGACAGGGGCAACAGAAAATTTTCCTATGCGACAAGCTTACAATGCCAAAACTATACATCTGAAAAATAAAACTAACAGTGTTGAAATTAACTATAAAAACCAAATATTTACTTTTCTGCATGACATCAAAATTTATCAAAACTTGGAGAAACTTTCCAGTAGAGAATCAAAACTTGACAGCAGCATTACAGAAAACAATGCTGGTTGTTTAAAAGAGTAGGCAATGTATATGCGATCATTTGTCGGCCATAATTAGTACGGGTCCGTGGCGTAAACCAAAAAGTGATTCCGCGCGTGTCATAAACATGCACTCTTTCAGTCAAATTAGCAAGTTCTTTCAAGCACAGATTGTTTTAATGCCTTGTTTGTAGCGTGTCATTAGTAAAAAATCGTACAAGTCGTCAACAGGTATTACGTTTAGGTTTTTACAGATGGGCCTTGTGTGTGCGTTATAGGGAGCATTGACAATCAAACGGACAGCCCTTTTCTGTAATCTAGAAAGCCTCAGAATGTTGGAAATTGTGGTGATTCCCCAGACAAGGTAGCAATAGCCCAGTTTTGAAAGGAAAAGTGAATTATGCAATAACAGTTTTACTTTCTCAGGCAAAAAAAAAAAACGTGTGCGCGATAATATACCAACCGTGCGAGAAAGACCGGAACAAACAGAATCAGACTGCAAATCCCAGGACATGTTTTCATTAAAGACATTTCACAGCAGGAACCACCTCTATTTTTGATGGACCAAGAAAAAGCGCTAAATCAAAGTTGACTTTCCTGCTTTTAGCTCTAAATAAAACCGCTTTTGTTTTTGACATATTTATAGTTAGCGAGTTGTTCAAACTCCAGGTATGGAGTTTCGCGAGTACGTTGTTTGCTCTGGTTTGAATTTCCAATAAATCTGATCCTAAAAAAAAACTAGTATCGTCAGCATAAACTATAAATTGGGTATTTTCATCTATTCTTACTACGTCATTAATATATACATTAAAAAGTAGAGGCCCTAGGATGCTTCCCTGCGGTACTCCGCTGTTTAGGGATCGAAAGCTTGATTTATAGTTATTAAGTTGTAGCTGCTGCTGGCGATCACTCAAGTAGCTTTGCATAAGTGTGAAAAATGCCCCACGGAATCCGTAATGCTGTAGCATTTTTAAAAGTGTGGTATGATTAATCCGATCAAAGGCTTTTCAATAGTCGATAAATATTCCAACTATGTAAAGTTGACGCTCAAAACCCCCTAATATGATTTTTTTTTTTTTTTTAAGAAGTAACGCGGATTCCGTGGAAGGTTTTTTACTAAAGCCGAATTGAAACGGCGTTATGATACTATGGAGACTCAAAAAACTATTCATTCTTATGTGTATGAACTTTTCAATAGCTTTGGAAAAATGGGTGGTATGGAAATAGGCCTGTAGTTTGATACACTATTTTTGTCACTGCCCTTGAAAATAACGGTAACTTTAGCAACTTGTAGCTGTCTCGGGAAATCGCCAGAAGAAAAGATTAGATTGATTGCATGTGTTAGGGCTGGGGCAATGATGTCAAGCACGTACTTGACTGGTCGAATTTGTAGATCATCAGGGTCGGCGCAGTAGCTATTTTAGAGGGATAAGAACACTGCTACAACTTCTGGCTGGGAGACTGGAAACAAATACGCAGATTCACGTGTTCTCGAAGGCATATATCCCATGCATGAAGTATTATGCACATGCACTGCTTGCGACAGAGGCAAAAAAATTGTTAAAAAGGTCAGCTAGCTTACGGCCAGTGAATGTATCGTTATCTAATTTGATCTCAGTGGGGCCAGTGTTTTCTTTAGAATAACCTTCTAAGAAAGAATTCCGCCTTTTCCAGACAAGTTCCGGTTTTCCAGATACTTCGTGATTAAACAAGTTATAAAAGTATCGTTCTTTTTGTCTGCGCAAAAGGTTATTTGTTTTATTCCTATGTTTCTTAAACGCTTGTAAATCGGAGGCGCTTTTTGACCTAAGGAGCCTTTGAAACAGTGTATTTTTATCGATGATAGTCTTCAAGCATTCCGAAGTAAGCCACGGCTTTCTTGCCTTACGGGGTCGGGTCTTTTTGATGTAAGGAAAACTTACGCTGAAGGCTGTTTTAATTTTGTCTATTAGTAATTCATACGCGCGAGTAGCGTTACCACTGCTATAGATGGTCTGTAGCTAATAAAATTGAACGAAATGTCGTTCTTGTCGTTTTTTGCTGTTCTTTTGTGCGGAAACCAGCGCAGTAAACCGAATGAAGGAAGTTTCGCTTTAAACAAATAATAATATTAAAATTCCAAATGTGCCAGACCTGATCCGTGTCGATAATGACGAGCGTCACAGTCTGCACCATCACTGATGGCATTAGTATATACGTTACTACGCAGATCTGATGCGCACATGAACGCCAGGCCCGGCTTTCAATCTCGTGCACACTATATAGCGGGAAGCTGCCGCTCGGTAAGGTGAGCGGCAGTTGCTCGGCTTACCAAGCCATCTTCCAGCACGCGACGGTATACGCGCCGCACCAAACTTCCATAAAGCGCGCCACTTTTGGTCTTCAAAGAAAGACATAGGCTTATGACTGAATTGTGAGAAAAGGGAGCGACATACCGCTGAACGCGGCGGCCGGACTTGAAAAGCTGTTTTCTAATCAGTCGTCACAAGTATACGCTTCTGGTATAACAAGCGCGCCAACCTCCGGCTGAACATGGCAGCCTATATGAAGCAACCATCATATTGTCTGGGTCGAACAATTACGTCCAGGCGATCGCTTGTTGACACTTCCGTGTGGTTTCACCCATTTGACGCTCGGCTGCGAGCTCGACGACAGGCTGTGAGAGGGTGAAGCGCGTGCGCGCAAGACCCCGATCGAAGAGCGGAGTCATGCGGAACAAAAAGTGGTGTCCCATGCACTAAAGAAACTCAGAAGCGTGTACGCCCCACGAAATGATAAATACGAGAAGTACTACATACGTATTCTATAGGGGGCGTCAGTTCGCTCGTTTTTCTGCATGGCAAAATACGAGGTGTGACACAAAAGAAACGAGACTAAGTGTGTAGCTTGAAAAATGATAGGTGTTGGCGACAATTGTTTTGCTGACGTCATCCCACACACCTCCTCTATTCATGCGGCCAATTTTGACTGAACCGATAACGCTAGTTGGGAGTGCTGCGTCATTGAGTGAACACGTGCAACTGCATTCTGCCGGAAAAATGTCTGATGTAAAAACCGAACAGCGAATCATCAAGTTTCTTGGGAAACTTAAGAAATCAGCCACGGAAACATTTAAAATGCTAACCGAGGCTGATGGAGATGAAACTTTGTCTCGTGCACGTTCGTTTGAACGGCATAAGCGGTTTTCAGGGGGAAGAGACAGTGTGGATGATGAACGTGCTGGGCGCCCAAGGTCAGCGATTACAGACCAAAACAGTGCCAAAGTTCGTGATGTGATCCGTAGTGACCGAAGATTAAGTGTTCATGCAGTGGCGGAGTAGGTTAGCTTGGATAGGGAAGCTGTTCCACGCATTTTAACGGGCGAATTACACATGAGGAAAATTTGTGCAAAGGTTGTTCCAAAAGTTCTCTCCGATGATCAAAAACAGTGCCGTAAAGACGTATGTGTGGACATGTTAGAACGCATTGCAAACGAGCCAAATTTGTTGGAATCTGTTGTAACATGTGATGAGACATGGATTTTTACCTATGACTCAGAAAGTAAGCGCCAGTCAATGCAGTGGAAGTCATCCAGGATCCCCAAGACCCAAAAAAAGCACGCATGTCAAAATCAAAATTCAAGGCAATGTTAATTGTCTCCTTCGACATTAACCCGCCGCGGTTGCTCAGTGGCTATGGTGTTGGGCTGCTGAGCACGAGGTCGCGGGATCGAATCCCGGCCACGGCGGCCGCATTTCGATGGGGGCGAAATGCGAAAACACCCGTGTACTTAGATTTAGGTGCACGTTAAAGAACCCCAGGTGGCCCAAATTTCCGGAGTCCCCCACAACGGCGTGCCTCATAATCAGAACTGGTTTTGGCACGTAAAACCCCACAATTAATTTTTTTTCCTTCGACATTAATGCAATTGTAATGATTGAGTGGGTTCCCAGTGGTCAGACTGTTAATCAACACTACTACATTGAAGTACTAAAAAGACATCGTGAAAAAATTTGGGGAAAAAAATTGCCCGCCAATCCACCCTGTGAAGGTGGTTGGAAAGCGAAGCTTTTTACGCCACCCTCACGGTGCCTGCGGCGCACTTTTTTTATTGTTCTTTCCGCCGAGCCTTATATTCACGCTCTTCTTCTGCCGTCTTTACTTTCCGTGGTCTACCCATAGTGGGGTAGTCTAGAAAATGAACCGAAGCAGTTACTAGGCTGGAAGGGTTTCGAATGACGTCAACCCTCTTTCAAGCAGCTGCATAAGCTTTGCAACAGCTGCAATCTAATCTTACGGACCGCCTGTTTCCGTTGTTTGCCCGCAGCCCTTATCATCCATCATGTTGGCTCATCACTTTGAAGCTTGTTTTTGTGGTTTTTCTTGCGAAAACGAGTGCTTAGTTGTACGCTGAATGCCTGAATTCAAGTAAGCTATACTGCTATACCTGCAATTGTTAGCGGTTCGTCGGGATCGTTTTTTGATTACAACGACGGACACGACAGAACCTTTGGCTGGTAGAGGTACAAAGCTTCGCTTTAAAAAGCCACAGTTGTGGAGTGATGGATGGCTGTTGCACCAGAACAATGCTCCCGCTCACACGGCCCTATCTGTCAAGCAGTTTCTGACCAGCAAGAACATTACTGTGATGGGGCATCCTTCTTATTCACCTGATTTGGCTTCATGTGACACTTTTTTCCCTAAAGTTAAATCTTGCTTAAAGGAAACCCATTTTACCTCAGATGAAGAGGTTCAGGCAAAAACGGAGAATCTCCTGAAGAGCCTTCCAAAAACCTCGTTCTAGAACTGTTACCAGCAATGGCAGCACCGAATGCAGAAGTGTGTGAATGCTGAAGGGGACTACTTTGAAGGTGATAATGTCACGGAGAACTTATTCTGTAAGTACAATAATTTATTGGACCAGTCTAGCTTTTTTTTTGTCACACCTCAAAACTGTGCTCAGCTGATAAGCACGCGAGCCGAAACACGGTCCTCACGCACAACGAAATTGCGCCAAACTGAAAACATGCCCAGTGCCTGGCGTATCGTTTAGAAATGAAATAAGAATCCGTTATTTAGCTCGTGTTTCGTATACACGCAGCGTCAAGTTCTATACTGATTACTTCATTTGATTATAACGAGCGTATGCGTTTACTTCAAATAGCTTCGCGAGCACGTGACCTTAAGAAAAGCAATCTTAAAGAAATTGGGGAGGAGGGTGAGTGAGCTAGAACGAGGTCAAGAATTTTGAATTATAAATCATAGCGCAAGCAAATTTTGGAACCTTCGTGAAATTCGCCAAGACTTTCCACAGTATGCCGATACTTCTTCCGAGCGAAACAGAACAGAGGAAAGGCAGGGCGGTTAACCAGGCGCACGTCTTTTTGGCACTTCTTAAACAGCCACAGAAAACGAAGCTCTTTCACCCTCTTTGCGAGGGCGGCTGTCTGGCTGAATAACCTGGACATATCCCACACGGCTCATCGCATTAAATATAGCTAACCAACAAGTGTACGCAGCAGCGTATCTCAACAACCCTGCCCAAAAGCTATCTATCGCTTGACTTTGACAGCTATCTTCTCATTGCCTGTGCAATTCCTTATTATTATTATTATTATTATTATTATTATTATTATTATTATTATTATTATTATTATTATTATTATTATTATTATTATTATTTATAGCAGCGTTTACATAAATGCGGCAGTAGTGCATCAAATTCCTTAGCGCATAATCGCAACATTATGCGACCGCACTTACACGTGGCGCATCACTCTTCGTTCGAATGAAGCAAGCCGGGACCAGTTCCCGAGAAGTGCGCTTCTCCGGTAAGTCAAGGAAAGCACACGGCAGCTACAGCCGGCTCGCTTTTCCTCTCTCCCTCGATGCGATGCACCAGCGTCATGCACCGCGTGGGATGACTAGGTCCTACCGCACAAAATAGCAGGATAGCAGGTCCTACCACACAAAAACATCAAAGGCATCATGAAATACGAAAACACACACAAAATCGCACTGGCAGTGCCGCATAGGGATGAAGTGCTTAAGACGCCTGTAGGCCAAACATCGCTCGAAACCATGCTCGAAACGCTCAAGATCATGCAAGCGAAGGGTTCGAGGAAGTGGTTCGGATCGCAGCTTCATGCAACTCCTCACGAACGCCTTCCAGTCGTCTCCTCTCTCTCGCCCATATCTTTTCCCAGGAGCTCCAGAAAGAATAAAACTACTGCGCCCCCAATCCACATATACGAACAGCCAGCTTCATATGTTACGGCGCGACCTCCGCTACTTCAAATACTGCGAGCGAATCTCGCACCGGAGGAGAAACAAAGAGAACGGCCGAAGTGGGCGGTGAAGCCAGAGGTTTCGCTCCGCACGGCTGCTCCCAAAAAGAGCGTCTTCTTCGCGGCGCCAAGATGCCATGCACCGCAGGCGCGCCATCTTGTTCTGCGTAATAAGCGCCGCGGCAGCGCGAAACAGGTGGCGATGATTAACTCGTCTCTTTCCAGGAAGCTCCTTCCTCACAACGTCGTTGCGAAGGGAAGATAATAAGGCTACCGTCTTGCCAAAACGGGAACAGGATAGCTATACGACAGCAAAACTATGCGCCAGAAAAGAGCAAGCAAGGGCAATCGCGCTGACGGGAAAGCCGCGCGCGTCTTCAATCGTTCTGCGGCACGCAGGGCCGCCGTCTTCGTGCGAACAGGACGGGGCGCGTATATACAGTACGCGCGCACGCGCACGCACTGCGCGCGGTCGGCGCGCTCACCAGCAAAAACAGGCTTCACGCGTATAAACACGCGATCTGCGTGCAAAAACAAAACCATCGCAAGGAGCGAAAGGTCGCGCCGTCTGACGACGAACTTACGCAAAGCACACGGAATGGCAGTAATTGCACTCTGGTCAACCTGAAACAGAAAACTTGCTTTTTTCACGTGTACACTAAGACGAGGCCACGAAGCACATCACAATCCACACGAGCAGTAGTGCGTGACGGTGTATTATAGATGCGAATAGTGCATGGTGAAGCGCATGACTCCGAAGATAAAACGTCTGCCCGAGACGTAACTGAGTCTTGCCGTTGCGTCCAAAAGGCTGGAGCGAATTACGATCAAGTATACGAGCAGTCACAACAGCTTGATGACATTTGACTGTATACGTCAGGAAGCAAATAAGCTCCAAACCCGCTATATACCGTCGTCAACTTCCTAAACGAGGCCTTTTCCTCAACGCAAAAAAAAAAAAAAAAAGCGCGAGCTCCAGAGGGAAAGGCTTTTGGGGATAAAATACTTCAAGCAAGTTCAGACGCAGTGTCTTATAGACGAGATAGAGTCTTGCCAACTTCACCAGAAGTTGAGCCGTCGTTCATTACCTACAGCTGAGAAGCATCGTAGAGCAATTTTCTCAGCCAGCATCCACATAAGACGCGAGCTATTGCGTAGCTATAACATAACACTGTAAGTCAACTGTTGCCACTGGAACAAACCAATGTCTGATGTCTCTCCTTGAGGAACGATGTAGTACGTTCAAACTGGAGCTGCTGCCTCTTGAGACACTAACTATATATACGAATGCAACCCTGGCGATGTTTTCTGGTTTTAGCCCGCGTTCACGAACTTGCGCGCCTTTCGCATATGCACCGCATGCAGTACGCGAAAACGCTGAGTACATGAATACGTGAATGCATACATGAATAGTTTATTTAAAGAGGCGGGAGGTGCTCTTAAAAGGACATATACTTGCTCGATGAGTAACATCTACGCGCGAATGGTGCAGACCTCATCGAGCGGGTAAGTTGTGCACCAAGACAACAGCCTGGTTGCCACTATAAACTTCGTCGAACCGTTCTTAATTGACTTTTTAGATAATTTAGAGGCAGTGATTCTCGTTTGTAAGGGTCGAAAAGACCTGTGATACCAGAAGAAATGTGTAAAGATAAGAGATAAAAAAAAAGCGAAAGCATCAGTAATAGAAGCGATGCCTAAGATACACGCTTGAAAGCACATGATATATAGTCAGTCTTGACCTTAACGTGCTTTATGTTTGTTTATTTGTGTTTGTTCGTATGCTTTTGCTTATCTTTTAACAAACTTCGACTAAAAGCTGGCACACTCATCGGTATCACGTTTGCTTTTGCTAGAAGAAAATAAAAGAGGTTTATCACAAGAGACGACAATCGCTGGCGGCCGTGCCGTGCCCAATTTCTTCGAAAACGAAGTAAAGCAGCTGCAACTGAGGCTTAGCTCAGATGGCGCAACGGCAGTGCACTAATCGTACCTCGAAAAAAAAAAATTATAAAAGAAAACAGCCCGCCGAGCCACGCCGGGCGGCTATACGGCCGTGAAATATTCCAACGAAACCGTCCTAAACGTTAGTTGTACAACTGCTGCAGCATAACAAGTATTATTATTATTATTATTATTATTATTATTATTATTATTATTATTATTATTATTATTATTATTATTATTATTATTATTAAAGGTCAGCTACCACGTCGTGGTTTATGCAGCCGCGAGTAAATCCGTAAGCTATCGTGATCAGTTAGCATAACCCACAAGAGGCTAGCTGAGGCTTATGGATACAGGTGACAATCGTACACGATAATAGAACAAAGAAACTCACTGCAGGGTACTAGCTGGTATCGCAAAATAAGAAAAAAGATGAAGAAAAAGGAAAGGGAAGGCTAGCCAGCAGTTGCAGTTGCACTAACTGCCAGCTGCACGCCACGCCGATGTCGTGTTGTCCGCAGTTGTATAGGTGTAGTGGGCGCGACAGCCTGTGGCTATATAGGTGCGTACGCATCCCCAGCGCCTGGAGCGAAAGCGCGCGAGAACACACAAGCACGCTACTCACGGTGCTTCCTGGCGGCTCGCAGGCACGTGAACGCAGAACCGAAGGGGCGACAGCAGCCTAGGGGCCGAGCGCCGTCATCTCGGCCCAACGGCGCCACACAGCTGCATATAAGGCCGCTCACGTTCAGGAGGGCGGGATGCCCCTGCACGCTATGGGAAGGCAGAAGAAAATGATATTGAAGATTACATGAGCCGCAACTGGTGACGCGAGTGAAGAGAGCATGTATGAATGGCCGCGGCATTCCTCGTCAAAATCAGGATGGAAGGAAGTACATAACCTTTTCTTGTGGATTTCAGAGACGCCACCAGGGGGCGAACCGGAGCGAACGTACCTCGCATGAGCTCCGTGAACAACCAATTTTGGTGGCGTGCAAACTACGTTCCGACCAAAATTCCTACGGTGTCAGGTCCCTGAAGCTACAGGCTCTCGCTGGACACCAGTTTCATCATCATCGGCCCACCGGGAGGGCCATTACGGCCCAAAACCCGTTCGGGCACACCGAACGACAGCCAGCCCTAACCAAGACTACGGCATCATCGCCTCGCCGCGCCGCAGCTGCACGATGCCGGACGACGCGGAGCCCCAAGGCCGCACCGAGGGCGGGTCAACCACCCCACCGACCCACCGGGTAAGCTCTTTTCAAGGCATGGACGTCGTTGAAGTAGAGGGAGAAGCTATTGCACCTGAAGAAGTAACTAAAGAAGCGGGCTGGCTCACCAGCCACCGCAATAGGAGTCGTAGAGCTATAGAGCAGTTCAGCATAATGGCTGATGAAACAAGCAAAACAACTGGCACTGGCGAAGCGCGTTCTGGTGCGTGCCAGAGCGCAGCGCGTACCACCAAGAAACCGAAGCCGCCGCGACAGCCACAACTTCCAAGGGAAGATATAAAGATCATCGTACGGCCCCGCGACGGGCTAAATGTCTCAAAACTAAGTGATGCGCAAATTCGAGATGAAGTATTGCGAGCCGCAGCAGTACCGATTGCAGAGGCGGAAGATGACATATATCGCTCCTGCGTGGAAAAAAATGTCATAGTAATCAGCACTCCGCGAATGGCAAATGCTGAGAAATACAACCGCATCAGGGAACTCCAAATTGGAGACACGCACTACGAAGCCACAGCCTACGCCGCCCCACCGGCAGACACCTACAAAGGCGTAATCCACAACATTCCGGACTACGACACTGCGGAGGACATCACCAAAAGTCTCATCTACAAGAAGAACCCCACCATCCTGCAGGCCCGTCGCATGGGCAACACCAACTCAGCCATCATCATCTTTGAAGGCCCAAATGTACCCTTCTACGTCTATTACAGAGGCGCCGAGTACCGCTGCTACCTCCACAAGAAAAAAGTCGAAAGGTGCGGAGCCTGCGGCCGGATCGGTCATCGCGCGGACGTGTGCCCTACCCCCGACAAGAAACAGTGCAAAGACTGTGGTGCCCAAAACCCTGCGGACAATCACAGCTGCAACCCTAAGTGCGCGCTGTGCGGTAAAGATCACCCCACGGGAGACAAGAGCTGCCAGAGACGCTTTCAGACGCCTTTCCTCATCAAACAGCGCCAGTGGGAAAAACAGCGACAACAACAACAACAAACCTTGCACAACCACAGCGGCGGCGGCGGCAGAGACCCATCGTTGCCACGTCAAGCAGACAAGCAGACAACGGCAGCCCAACGCCCATCCCGATCAAAATCGAGGGACACTGCTGCCGATCGCAAGGCATCCAGATCAAGATCCCCATCGGGACATAGACCCCAAGCTAAACAAGAAAGCAAGACTTCAACCAATAACAACAAGGTGAGCTGGGCAAATGTAGTCTCCCAGTCCGAACCCACTAAGATAGAAAACCCCACGCTCCCCTCTTCTCACGACAGCGAGCTAACTAAAATCAAACAAATGCTCGAAATTCTACTAACAGAGAATAAGGCCCTCAAGGCCGAGGTAGCCCAACTGAAGGCGACACCGCCGAAAGAAGTTGTACCCGCAGAACCAGAAACTGTCCATATAGAGATAGATGCACCTCCGGCAGTTGCAGAACCTACCACACAATACGCGCAGCCAGATTCCGATACAGAGAGCCTACCCGCGAAGCGCAGAGCGGTAGAACAATCCCCTCCTTCCCAAGGGACAACCGCCCACTCTGGCACCTCTAAGCGTAACATCAGGGAAGAGACGATCATAGAGGAAATCACCAGGGCCATTGATATCAAATTCGAGATAATGCATAAAACATTCCACACCATGATAACAAACCTTGCCGAAAGTTATAATGCCAGAATCGCGGTCCTCGAAAACGCCCAACAAAGGCCTAGCGTAGGGCCCATTAAAGTAACTAAGCCTTACAACCGCCCGACCAACGATGGCCTGGAATAGCGGTAAAAGCGCTATGTACGTCATATGGCAATGGAACTGCCGGGGATTCCGCCGCAAGCGAGGGAATCTCCAGCAGTTCCTACAAACTAAGGATTCCGAAGCTCCAGACATAATTGCCCTCCAAGAGACGGGGGGTCAGGCCAAATTATCAGGCTATGCGTCCTTCTGCTCCGATGTATCGGGCACAGGCAAAGCGCCAATCGCTACGCTAATCAAACGAAACATACCGGCACTCATACACGAGACCGGCATTGTGTGCGTAGAACACGTCCTAGTGGAAATTATTCCTACGGCAAAGCGAGGAACTGGCAGCCTGTTTGTGCTCAACGTATACAGCAAGCCTAAACAGCAACACAGATTCCTCAATCTATTCCGGAAAGCAGCACACATTGCAAACAAACAACCACTTGTCATACTAGGCGACTTCAATGCACACTCATCGGCATGGGGCTATCGCACCGATAACCGCAAAGGCCGTCAATTGTGGCTAGACGCGCAGCAGGAGCAACTCACGCTGCTCACAGATCCGACACAACCCACGCGCACAGGAAATAGCGTCTGCGTGGACACTACACCAGACCTAACCTTCACCAAAAACGTGTCAGGCGCCACATGGTTCAACACGCAAGAAAACTTGGGAAGTGACCACTTCATAGTGGCCACCAAAATCCGAACGGGACCCGCCAAACCTATCGGCAAACGAATCCACATCACGGACTGGGACAATTTTAGGCAACTACAAACAAACAAAAACGAACCTGCCGTTCCTGAGATTATAGACATTAAGGCATGGGTCGACAACTTACAACAAACCGTTAAGCAGGCGACCATAACCATACCAGAAGAAGCTAATATCCAGGCGGCAGATGCCAAGCTCCTCCACATGTGGGAAGCAAAAGCTAGCTTGGAAAGACGACTAAAACAACAGAAACTGAATAGATCCCTGCGCAAACGCATATCGATCTTAAACAAACAAATTGAGGAATATGCTCACCAGCTAACCCGCCAAAACTGGCACAGTGCATGTGATGGAATGGAAGCGCAAATAGGCATGGCCAAAACATGGCGCATACTTAGATGTCTACTCGATCCCGAGAGCAGTAAAACTATGCAGGGGCATAATCTCAGCAAAATAATCCATAATTACCCGGGATCAGACACAGACTTAATTAACGAACTCAAGAATCTATACATCGGAAACCATTCCAAAATGCCCTTACCCGCATACACGGGAGATCCAAACCCAATAATCGACGAACCAATCACGGAAGCTGAAGTCCGTGAGGCCATACACGGTCTACGAACGCACTCCGCTCCGGGTCCGGACGGCGTAACAAACAAAACTATACGGAACCTGGACGATGACTCCATAGAAGCACTAACTAAGTATCTGAATAAGTGTTGGGAGACTGGCCACATCCCTCAACAGTGGAAGGAAGCTAAAATTGTGATGATACCAAAGCCGGGCAAGAGGTTGCAGCTACAGAACCTAAGACCCATCTCGCTCACCTCCTGCCTAGGGAAACTTCTGGAACACATCATCCTTACTCGCCTAAACAAACACATGGAAGCGCACGACCTGTACCCTCACACGATGATTGGATTCAGACCCAAGCTTTCCACGCAGGACATTATGCTTCAGATTAAGCACCAAATAATAGACGGTGATCAGAGCTCAGAACTTGATACCCGGGCCATTCTTGGCCTTGATCTAACCAAAGCCTTCGACAATGTTCATCACGAAGCCATCCTAACCCAGATAAACAAACTAGGAGTTGGCTCCAGAGCATACAATTATATAAAAGACTTTCTTACAGACAGGACAGCCACAATCACCGTCGGTGGGGTAACCTCGGAGAGCATTTCGCTCGGGAATCGAGGGACACCCCAGGGCTCGGTCCTGTCTCCCTACCTCTTCAACATGGCCATGCTAGAATTACCAAGCAAGCTAGCTAAAATCCCTAAACTACAGCATAGCTTATATGCAGACGACGTGACACTCTGGGTAACCGGAGGGAGTGACGGAGAAATCCAAGAAACTTTGCAAAGCGCGATCGAAGTCGTCACAGAATACGTAACACCTAAAGGACTCTCCTGCTCCCCGCAAAAGTCCGAGTTACTTCTGTATAGACCCACTTGCAGAGGCAGGAAAACTGTCACCACACCCCCTCAAATCATGCTCAAAGCTAACGACCAGGACATCCCAATAGTTCCGAGCATCAGGATCCTTGGACTCAGAATACAGGCAAATGGACACAACAACGAAGTGATAAAGGCACTAGACTCGCACGTACATCAAACAACAAGACTCATTTCGCGCATCGCCAATAGACACCACGGCATGAAAGAAACTAATTTACTCAGATTGGTACAGGCTTTTGTCATAAGCAGAATAGTGTACGCTAGCCCATTCCTGCAACTAAAGAATGATGAACGCTCCAAAATTAACCTCATGATCAGGCGAGCATACAAGCAGGCTCTACACCTACCAATTACGACCGCAAACGAAAAGTTTGAGGCTCTAGGAGTACACAATACTCTTGACGAGCTCATGGAAGCCCAACGAATTGCCCAACTGGAGAGACTCTCGCGTTCTCCGACGGGGCGACACATTCTCCAATCACTCGGGATTACATACAACACCCAATTCGGACCAAAGCGGGACATTCCCACAGAGTTAAGAAAACACATACACGTTCCACCATTACCTAAGAACACTCACCCTCTGCATAACCAAGAGCGCAGGCAGGAAAGAGCCAAATCCTTACAAAAACGCTTTGCAAACTCTCAGGACGTGGCCTATGTAGACGCAGCCGAGTATCGTGACCGAGACGTTATGACAGCGGCTGTACTAGATCAGCAAAATCAAATCATCGCTGCAAGCTCAGTTATTACAACCTCGCCGGAGGTCGGGGAGGAGGTCGCAATCGCCTTGGCGTGCGCTTCCTCCGCAGCCAAATTCATAGTCAGCGACTCAAAGACAGCTATACGAAATTTCGCGAAAGGGCGCATTTCGCCTGAAGCCCTCAAAATTCTGGCTAGGGTACCCGAGACCCGGCGCAGATGGACGCAACTGGTTTGGGCACCGGCGCACTCCGGTCTTCCGGGAAACGAAGCTGCTCACAGTGCGGCGCGAGAACTGGCAATCCGCGGCCGCACGACAACCTCTTGCGAGGAGCAGTTCGAATCCCTCCGCCATTCAGGCAGGGACCGGATGGTATCCTACAAGGAAATTCTACAATTCTACCGCCAGGGCAGGAGGCATTACCCTGCCGCTCGCAAAAATTTAGATAAAAAGCAATCGGTTACCTGGCGCCTTTTACAGACGCACACTTTCCCAAACCCAGTGACGTACAGTCACCTCTATCCTGGGCTATATACCGCAGATTGCAAATTATGCGCTGGTAGAGCCGATCTTCATCACATCATGTGGGCATGTCCCCTGATAAGGTACAAAAAACCCACTAGCTTATTGCCTCCCCTTCCCATCACTACCCTAGAGCAGTGGGAGACTGCACTGCTCAGCTCAGACCTGGATCTCCAACTCCGGGTCGTCCAGATGGCCGAAGACGCCGCCAAAGCACAAGGCCTGGCCGCCGCCTGAGGAAGAAGAGGAGGGGCCCTCCCACTCCCCTCCTCCCTAAACTCCATCTCGGACAAAATAAAGTTTATACTACTACTACTGTGGATTTCAGCGCGCATATGCACAATCGACGAGCGCATAAAAGACAGAAACACGGATACGTGCGAAACAGCGAAGCGTACAACGAAACATTGCTACTGCAAAGTTGAGACGAGCGAAATCGTGTCTATTTCGTTTAGGTGCGTTCTCCGTTAATCGTTACCGGTTATAAGAGCTTTTACGTTATCTAGATCGGTGAAAGGACGTCGACACAACCACACAGGCCACCTCCCGATCACCTCATCGTGATCACCAATTGTGTAGATACAGGCCACGCCGCCGACAGAACCTCACTACTGTAGCAGGCGCTTTTCTGTCTCTGCGAATTCCAAGCTACTTTGTGGGAGACGCCGCTCCCATAACTACGGCGATGGATGTGCAGTCACCTGGAGGGGTGCCGGGTCCTTCCACGTCAACAGCGGCCGCGCCCAGGAAGCGGTCTAGTCACCCGAGTGACACTGACAGCGAGGACACTGTGATCTACTCAGCGACCAGTGATGATACCTCGGATGACAGTGACTTCGTGCCCGTAGCAAAGCGCAAAGCAAAGAGAAGACTCATCAGGACATCTCCTTCCGCAAGTAAGGCTACTGTGATCCCGACGCGAAAGTCATCGGAGCACACAATTTTATTCGTGCCTGTGGATGCGAGCGACAATATAAACCGGCTCAACCGTCAGGCTACATCTGTGGCGCTAGAGGCCCTTGCTCCGGGCCAGATCAAAGATGTTAGAATCAACGCCCGTAAGAACATTCTCGCTATAGATGTCGCGGACCGCAGCGCGCTAGACGTTTTGAGTAACGTCATTGTGCTGGAGAACATCAACGTACGCTGCTTCAAACAAGATGAACCTACCTCTACGGCCGGTGTTGTATATGATGTAGACAATTCCATAAGCGATGCCGACCTGCCTATACTCATCAAGCCGGCGACAGAGGGAATTGCCATATTGCAAGCCCGTCGACTAGGGAAATCGAACTGCGTGAAGCTAACTTTCAAAGGAGACAGCCTACCATCACACGTCAAGGTCGGTCACTTTCGACAAGTAGTACGACCTTTTGTGCCAAAGCCGCTTCAGTGCCGGAAGTGTCAAAGGATAGGGCACGTTAGTGCAGTTTGCACAAAGACAGCCGTGTGCTCACGATGCTCTGGGTTACACAGCTCCGACGCCTGTCGTGCAGAAAACCAAAAGTGCGCCAATTGCCAAGGCTCTCACGACGCATCTTCCAAGAATTGCCCACGTGTGAAAAAGGAGATGAAAGTCTTGAAGCAAATGGTCAGGGATGGTTCGTCGCACAGGGAGGCTGCCGCTAGGGTGCGACGCCGGCGTTCACATCGCCGGAGATCTTCGAGGAAACCTACTGCTATTGCTAAGGATGCACCGCGTCCGCCGACAGTCCACATACTTCCACAGACAACTAGCAATACTAGCAGCGAGGATCCTACGCAGAAAACTTCGAATGTCATTGCCTCACGCGAGGAGTGGCCTCCGTTGCCGAGGCTAGACCAACCAGCGGAGAAGCTACATGACGCACGCTCGCCGAATCATGCTTCACCTTCGGACAGCCGCCAAGAAGACGACAAACAAGTTGTCACCATGATGAGGGCCCTTATGAACACGTTCCGTGTTCTCCTGACGTCCATACACACTCCGGCGGCTCGAGGTGCGCTTCAGATACTGGATGCGCTGAATCCGGTACTGACCAGTCTTGAGAAGCACCATGGCTGCTCCTCGGCACTCGTTCCTTAAACAAGTCAAGGAAGCGTCTATCTTCCAGTGGAATGCCCGTGGCCTTAAATCCCGCATTTCGGACTTTCGTCCCTTTGTTTTTAAGAACAAATTTCCAATCATAGTTATTTGTGAGCCAAACATTGAGAGCGCGATCCGTTTATCAGGATATGAAGCTTTCATGTCTGACACCTGTAGCGACCGCAGCAAAGTCATCGTCTATGTCAGATGTGATTTCACTTATGTTTTACACCCAGTGGCACCTGATGACGACAATCAGTACGTATGCTTGACGGTAAAATGCAAGAACGTCACACTCACGCTCGTAGGTGCCTACATTTCACCTTCGAGCCGATTTAACAACGCAAGACTAAGTGCAATTTTAAAAGCGACACCTGGACCATGGATTGTTACCGGCGATTTCAATGCGCATCATCCGCTATGGGGAAGTTTAAAGATGAATTGCCGAGGACGACGTGTACTAACTTTCGCGTCGAACCATGAACTCTGCTGCCTAAATGATGGAAGTCCCACTTTTCTGCGGGGATTGACTTACAGCAGCTGCCTGGACTTAACTTTTGTTTCAAGATCCCTCAGTAGCAGTGTGCAATGGTTCCCAGACAACGAAACGCATGGTAGTGACCATGTTCCAACATATGTTAAGGTCGAAGGCATCGGCAAGTCACACTATACCAGAGTTCAACGCATCGACTGGCCGAAATACACACTCCTCATGGAGCAGATGTGTCAAAATTCTCAGAACTGTATACCTGGAAACATCGAAGAGCTAATTAATGACGCTGCTCAAAAGGCCACAAGCGTTTTTAGGCCTATACCAAAATTTTCTGAATTCGAAGCGGAATTGGAACGCCTCCGAGCAATTCGCCGTCGCGCTGAACGACGCTACCGGCGCACCAAGTCCATATACGACTTAAGGGAGTCGAGACGCATACAGAAGAAGATCCAGCGTCGGATCAACTTACTGCAGTCTCTAAGGTGGAAGACTTTTTGTGATTCCCTTGACCCACATAAACCCCTGTCATATATATGGAGGACGGTGCGCGGTCTTCGAACATCGCCGCAACAACGCCACCCCTTCAAATGCCTGGCTCTCTACCAAGGTCGGCGAGAGATCGACGTAGCGGAGGACTTCTGTTTGAGGGTTGCCGGCCAACCATCCTCATTCACCGCACCTGATCCCTATGACGTTCCCATCTCGAAGGATTCTCGTATGGACAATCTGTTCTCCATCGAGGAGTTGCAAGCAGCATTGGCAGCGTGCAGACGTTCCTCATCGCCCGGACCTGACGGGGTGACGTACGCAGCTCTTGCCAACCTCGGTCAAACAGCCCGGCATGCTCTTCTGGACGTCTACAATAATTCGTGGCGTGAAGGAGTGGTTCCTGCTGCATGGAAGTCCAGCCGCCTTGTGCCTCTGCTAAAACCAGGCAAATCACCTCTAGACGTGGCGTCTTATCGTCCCATTGCTCTGGCCAGTTGTCTAGGAAAGGTGATGGAGAGGATGGTGCTGACACGTCTGGAGTGGTACCTAGAGCGGTACGAGATATACCCCGACGCTATGGCAGGCTTCCGACGTGGACGTTCTTCTATAGACAACGTCATAGATCTTGTCTCGTCGGTTCAGCACGAAAAAACCCGAAAGAGACTGTCAGCGGCGATGTTCCTGGACGTCAAAGGCGCTTATGACAACATAACTCATCGAGCCATCCTGGACGCTTTGGGCGATGTCGGCCTAGGTGGCCTTGTTTTTCGATGGATACACAGCTATTTAAAGGACAGGTCGTTCTTTGTGCAAACAGAGGACGGTGTGACATCGCAGCACAACACCTACCGTGGCGTACCGCAAGGTGGAGTCTTGAGCCCCACTCTATTTAATCTAGTGCTCATCGACCTGGTTCATTCCCTTCCGCAATCCGTCCATGTGTCGATCTATGCGGACGATATATGCATTTGGTCATCAGGGGTTACGCGTCCCCAGGTGCGCGCCAGACTCCAAAAAGCGGCCACAATTACATCAGGTTATCTTCGAGTACGAGGTCTGGAGGTGTCATCAGAGAAGTGCTCTATGGTCGCTTTCACGCGCAAAGCAATGAGACCGTATGTTGTCAAAATTAATGGACAGCCAATCATCCACGAGAAGACGCACCGTTTTCTAGGAGTGACAATCGATCGAGACCTCTCCTGGAGTCCTCATATCTGCTACTTAAAAAAGAAGCTGGCCATGGTAACCCATATTCTCAGTTTTCTCGCGGGAAAGTCATGGGGTGCATCTGTGAGGGCGATGCTCCAGCTCTATAACGCACTTTTCTTGGGTCTCCTACGCTATAGCTTACCTGTACTAAGTGGGACCGGCAAGACCAACCTCCGTGCCCTCCAGTCTGTGCAAGCTCAAGCTCTGAGAATATGTCTTGGCCTTCCCAGGTGTGCATCAACGGCAGCAACAATAGCCATTGCGCATGATCACCCCATCAATACGTACATTCAAGTAGACGCTTTAAGGATGCACATCAGGCACTTCGCCCGACTTCCATCGCATCATCTCGCCTCCCTTCCTGCCACTCGACCTCGTTCAGCGTTTAGCAGGACTATTGCCGCCAGCCATGGAACTTTACCATCGAACTTCACGCCTGCAGCACGACCATCTCTACCTCTGTGGTGCCTGCATCCAATCCAAGCCCTTCTTGTAATTCCCGGTATCAAAAAGAAAACCCAGATGTCGTCATTCGCCCTCAAACAAACCGTGCTTTCATTCATGCATGAAAAGCACAGAGAACGCACCCACGTTTACACGGACGGTTCTGTCTCCTCCAAAAGTTCAGCCGGAGCAGTGGTAATTCCCGTGAAATCTGTCACCATCCAATTCAAGACGTCTCACATTACATCATCGACGGCTGCAGAACTCGCAGCTATCCGTGCTGCTCTGGAATTTATTGGTCCCAAATCATCACAGTCATGGTCCATCTTTTGTGACTCGAAGGCAGCTCTCCAGTGCCTGCTGTCCCCTTTCAACCACGGACCTAACGCACAATTAGTCGCAGACATCCGACTACTTCACCATCACGCTACGGACAAGGGGCACAACATCATCTACCAGTGGATACCGGGTCACTGCGGAATTTCGGGAAATCACAGTGCGGATGACGCTGCCCGATCGGCCCACGATGGTTCCCCTATTGTATCGATACCACTGTCGAGAACAGACGCAGCCACAAAACTTCGTTCCCTCGCACGCGAGCTTACGCAGACTCTGTGGAACACCAGTGACTTCAGCAACGCACGCCTCCACAGACTGGATCCACGTCTGCAACTCCGTCTTCCACCAGGGTTACCACGAGCGGAAGCAACACTTCTGTGCCGCCTGTGGCTCGGCGTGGCATTCACGAACGCATATTCCTTCCGCATTGGAATGGCCGACAGCCCCGCTTGCAACAACTGTGGCTGCGAGGAGACAATCAAGCACCTCCTCTGTGACTGTCCCCGCTACAATGTGGCAAGAAAAGCGCTCGCGACTGCGCTTGAAAAACTGGACAATCGCCCCTTCACAGAGGAAAAAGTTTTAGGACACTGGTCTAGACGGGCTTCGGCACTCAAGTCCTTAAGGGCTCTGCTGAAGTTCTTAAGGACTTGTGAATTGTGCGACCGGCTTTGAACGTTGTAGCGCGTAGGGTCGCGTTATTGCGCAAATTTTATTTTATTTTATTTATTTATTTATTTATTTTATTTCTTATTTTTTATTATTATTGTTTTTTTGTTTTTTTTTTTGTTTTGTTTCTTCTATCACCTTTCATTCCCTTTACCCCTTTCCCCAGTACAGGGTAGCAAGCCGGTATTTACACTGGCTAACCTCCTTGTCTTTCCTTCCCTTTCTTTCTCTCTTGTCCCACCGACCCCTCCCGCCATTTCGTCGTAATACCCCAAGCCATCGATGCAGAGATTGAGACAACTGAAGACGTCACCTGCCTACAGAAACATACTACAACCATGAATTGTCCCCATCCACATTTATAATCAGGATGTGCTGCGAGCTTCTTGGGCTCAATATTCGCCCTGACCACATTCGTGCCACACTTGATACATACATGCATGACCACTCCAAGTATTCTGAGAGTGGGTACATGGCCAACAATGGATCAAAAGCAATGAGCGTGCTCATGCCCAGCTCGCTGAGTAGATATGTCGGGCACACGGTGGGGGCCAGAGACCCACCGGCCCCGGGTGACTCAGGTTGTGCACCGCAAACAACGGCCCCCGCACCATCGTCCCTTCCCCCTCTCAATGCAGATGCATTGCAGATGCACCCACGTGCAGATATGTCATTCATCCGCCAGGCATACAGTTAAATCAGCGAATGGCGCGCCATACAACACCATCCAGTACAGATATCAGGGGTCGTTTTCTCCAACGATCACTTACTTCCGGGGATACTTTCGCGAGAGTTCGCGTTGCTAGCTGGAAAGTGAAAGTGTCCCCGAAAGCGATCGTCCGAGATTGCCGCCCCAGGCCACCTAATATGTCAGGTATATGGACAGGACCCCGACAACTCTCATACGTAATCTATCGTGCTGCCCCAAATCACACTCATGAGTCCACGTGCTCGGTCGATCCCATATCCCACCTTCTAGCCTCCAGTCCTGTGAGGGCTGGACGTACCGCTCAACCCGCGGGGCTCCGCCATAACCTTGTGGCGACTTTTCGTCGCACATACCTACCAGATGCGAAGCGAGCACGACTGAATATGTCGCTCACTGCTCCAATTTCTCCCATTTGCAAGCATCTATTTAAGGCAAAGCTTCATCCCCACACCTTGAGGATCCTGCACCGTGGGTCATGAAGGGTTAAGGCTCGAACTATCCTCACTGGCCATGTGCTGGTTGGCTGTGGGCTCGGTTCAACACAGTACCACATTTAAAGCGAAGCTTTGTCTCCTGCCCCAACTTTGCGGCTGCTGGCAGCTGACTCGCACGGTATACCGGTCCCGAATATCGTGCAAGCCTAGTCTTCTCGGGGCAAACGTGGGCATACACCAAGCGCATAGGCGAGTGCCAAGACCAACAAAATGGGGCTGGAGCGGGTACTCAGTCGGGAGGAGATAGAGGCTCGGAAGAAGCGCCTAGCGCAGCAGGAACATGTTCAATATGCAGCGAAGCGCGGTTTAATACGCCAGCACACGCTGGCTCGTAAACGCGAAGCATAACAGCATAGAGCGGTGGCCATGAGTACCGCTGTGCCTGGCGGTCCTTCGGGACAAAGGATGCCTCACCGACAGGCGTGCAGCTGTGGAGTGCTGCTCACGCTTCATCGTTTCTCAAGGCCGGAGAGCGTCGCCGTCACCTGGGACTAATGGACGACCAATTAGACCCCAGACTTCAATGAGAAATCGGCCTCGTGCGTCGCTAAAACGGCAACGTTGCTCTTGGTGTGTTTCTGTGAAGCACCGACACCCGCCCGGACTACGGCGGGGCTCGGCGGTAGCTTCCGCGAAAGGCCGGTCTCCTGATTGACAAGCTGACCGTCACGGTGGGGTCACTGATTCTTCCAAGATGCCAACGTCAAGCCAACGCCTCCTCTATCAAGCATTTCCGTGGGAACAGCTTCGACGTTTGGTTCCGAAGGTGCCACCCGTTGCCTGGTATGCGGGAGCGATGGAGCAACATTGGAGGCGGAGCCCGGCGGAACGGTGCCATATGATGGGCGGGATTTTGCCAACGGTCGACAACTGTGAATGGCGGAGAAGAACCATAGTGAAATCCCTCGACGAGTGAAAGGGGGCAATGAACTGATAAAAAGCGGGGCTTGAGCGTTGTGGAGACGTTCGGAGATGTAGACGCTAGGACATGCAAAGAGGTTAGCATGTAGACAGTTCCAAGAATCACGGAGACCTTCGTGTAAAATACTACGTACAGTTGTATATCAAAACCCCTTTTCTGATCTCTCTGGACCTCTCCTCCTCCCGGTACCTGGCCCGTCACCAGACATGAAACCTTCGTGGCCGCACGGACCCCCCGGACTTCGCAACAGTACCGAGGAGCGCGGTGAACATTACGCCCAGAAACGCAATGCGGATCAGCGTCGATACGCAGCGAAGAATGGCTTGGAACGCGAATGCACACTTGCTCATAAACACGGAGCCGGGTGGCGTCGAAACGCAGTGATGACACAGCAGTGGAACAGGAACGTGTAGACCACGGGTGCAAACAAGTATACACTGAGAAACACTTCGCGGAAGAAGAACTCGGCTCAGTGTGCATGTGTGTGCGATAGACTGGTACCTGTCGGATGTGTCTGAGGTGCTGGATCGCCACAAGTTTACGCTGACCGATGTGTTTCCCGGTGAACATGAGTCTAACTTCATCACGTGGTTTATGCTTATAAATTGTCGCTGAACAAGAACAGCGTTCATCGCAAATACTTAGAAAAGCCTCGCTCAAACCGACTCTTAAGTGCGTAGACCCGCATAATTTTCATTGAAGTTTATTATTTGCCTTCTTTTCAGAGACCTGCACAAGCTAGATAATGCACAAAAGCAGGAATGAAAGCGAGTGGCGCTACAGTGACTGCCTTGGAGAGCCTTCATGCGAGTGTCGGCTGCATGGGACCCTCAACATGAATATAACAGCAGCTAAAGAAAAGGACATGCGGTACTTGAGGACGTAAGCCGATAAAAGACGTTAATTTCGCTTTAGACTACGAGTACAGCGTAAAAAGACCTCGCACATTCATGAGAGTCACTGAATATTTATTATTATACGTATTTAATTACGAACCCAGCTGCAGATGATTAATGTTAACGGTTCCTTAATTGATATCCCCCGCACGCCATCTCCAATGCACACAGGTAAGGAGTTCCCGTTAACCCATTAATTCCCAGTATGTGAAATACTATTCCAAATTTTAAGATATCTCTTCCTCGTGTTCTTAGAGTGACTGGGAGGACGAATATTCAATAAAAAATTCGAATGTATAGGCTGTGAATTAATTATGGAGTGTTGCATATATGCAACACTGGGCAGTAATATACAATACTGAACAAGCGCAAAGCAAACGTTTACATTCTAGACTAGTTTCCACAGTGTCCTCTACATACATAAAGTGAAAAAAGCAGCGCAGTTTCACTTAACGGCTCATTAAAAAAAAAGTTTACGATATCTTGTTTGAGGAGCTTGCGGACGACGTGGGTGTCGCCATTTTGGAAACTGCAGAAACGACGACTTTTGGCTCCCAAGCGGATAAGATAGTAACTTGGTGCAATGAAAAACCCTCAAGCGACAATAGTAAGGACAACTTTTAACGCTGCATTAGGATCCTCGCAAACTGCAGGGTGCGGAACTAGGTGTTGCAGATATGCAACAATGGGCAATAATGGCAACTCATTTAGCACGCGACTTCGACCACTGAAATATAATGACTCGCCGCGAATAACCATCAACGTCTTATTTCAAACAATAGCTTAAATACGCTTTGTATATGGCGGTAGCCTTCGAAAGTGACTACAAGGCTTCGTTAACGCAATTCGTTGTAGGCGGTTCGATTACTGCGAGTCCAATGTTAAACAAGCGATATACAAACACGGTGCCATATGCGTCCGGAAGTCTCCGATTATTTTGGGAGGCGCTGCGCGGATTCCAGCCTTCGCAAGAGCACAAAGGGGGTTCCTTAAACGCGAGGCAACACTGGGGCACACACCCACACACACCGGCGTTTCTTTGAATTTTCACATCTACCGAGATGCACACAGCCGCCGGAAGTGGAGGCCTGCCGCAGTATACAGAGGAAGCAGAGCGCCAGTGCCACCAGCGGAGCTAGATTCTTCGTTGCCGAAGCAGCAGGAGCAGAGGGAAGGAGAATCTAGACACGCGATGGAGGTGGCGTTCATTAGCAGACAATGGCGCCTGAGAGGAGCCGCCGATGGAGAACGCGTGCCCGCCGCGCTGCCCGTCCCATTGTCTTCGGCCTCCCGCTGGTGGCCACCGCATGCCTTCCCCATTACACGTGTGCGTGTTACAGCACGTAAATTATGCTATCAAGTGTTGCGCCGCCCAGCATCTCTCTCATCGCGGCACCGGCATTCTTCCGAAAGAAAGCAAAAGCGGAGTAGGTGTAGAAAAATAAAAATAAAAAATAAAGAAAGTGGGAGGCCCTGCTGACCAGCTCGTGCCCTCAGTACCAGCTTCGACTGGTGGACAAAGCGCGACGGGCGGCGAGGGACCACGGCGTCCTGGACTGAGGACGCCGCCTATACCTTGGGACGACCATCTTCGTCTGCTCTTCAATTTCTCTCTCTCATGCATAATAGCGCAGGAACATTAGAATCATAACTTACCCCACGATCAATTTGCGCAGAGATCTGGGCCAATTCAACGTTGGTGACCGAACAATACGGAAGGTATACATAGGGACCATACGAACGAAGTGAGTTGGTCCCTATAGTATTGAATGGTGGAAGTATTGAATGGGTTCATTTACCATGGAGAGCATTAAAATTACTCGCATCCATACTGAAACTGCAGAAGTTGTCACAGTATCGGAATATCAAATCAACCAAGTGAGTTACTCCATAAGATAACAGTTTATGGCGACACCGGACATAAGGCAACACCGCATGAAGTTCCGTATCAATTTCGGCAACCTGGGGCACTTTGACGTGCTCCCAAATGCACGGCACACGGGCGTTCTTTGCTAACTTCACCTCCGCAGGAACGCGGCCGTCCCGGAATCGAACTCGCGACCTCGTGCTGAGCAGCACATCTATCACCACAGCCACTAAGCAACCACGCCGGGTAAATTTGTTCGTATGCACTTTACAGTGAATTACTATTCAGAATCACGGGCCTTCCGTGCAGTTTGTCACTTGATGCCCTCGTTGCTGAGGCGTATGGCACAACAAATTCAGGGCGCCGTCTCACATTCACTATACCGCCCCATTCGCGCAGGCGATCATAAACGTGATGACGCGTTTAACGCGCTGTCGGATGGGCCGTTGCATAAGTAGGCCAAGTCGGGAACCGTACACTGTGCAGGTTAGAATAGACGCCTCTCTCTCTCTCATCAGCCACAGACGCGACCAACTATATACGCCCCTGGGCGTGGCGTCTGCGTTGCGAACACTCGCGCGCGCGGTTCCCACATCGTATACTGCCCGCGCATACCGGCGCGAGAAGGGACGACAGCGTCTTTAACGCGATCATCATCCACATTTACATTCATGAGCCCTAAAGTATAGTTTCAACATCTTGTCATTAGTAAGGTGACACTTCAGGTATTCCGGTTATCAAATATTGCTGACGTACTTATGGTTTCGAAACATTTGCGGTTTCTTTCTTTCCCTCTCTGAAGTAAGGCATGTTGTTAGACTAGTCGGTTCATGGATTCAGCAAAATGTTTTAAACTGGGCGATGAAGACAGGACGTGAATAGAAACGTAGAAACATAGACGCACACACAGAGCGCAATGTGTGTGCGTCTATGTTTGTACGTTTCTATTCATGTCCTGTCCTCATCGCGCAGTTTAAAACATTTTGCTGAATTAATTAATTAATTAATTAATTAATTAATTAATTTCTTTCTTTCTTTACACCTTGCGCAACAGATGCACGCGCACTCGCAAACATCAGGGGCACGAAGCCGGGCACGGCACAAAGAATGAGCGCTAAAAGGTTTGAGAAGCGCGACCGCAAACGTTCTCACTGATATACAAGCATACAGATTTTGCGATTCCGCCCTTTGATACATGGGCGCGTCAGCGGGCCAACGTCCATGTCATGCTGCATACGCTAATTCTCGTCGTGTCGCCGAAGCCGCCGAGCAGCACTGCATGTATCTGGCGGGGGGGATAGGGAGGGAGAACGCCTGGGAACTCCGCGTGCCCATGACTCTTTGAGTCTTTATGGCGCGGAATAGTTCTTGAGCAAGACAGAAGACACTTATACGCAGGAATTTTTGCCCGGCCGTATAACGTCTTACCGTTCACTCAATACAGGAGACGCAGATCGGATCAGTGGCATGGCGACATCTTGTGATGCCGAGTTCGAAGCGAGCGGAACTGTTATTGCAACGGCCGAATATATATGAGGTACTTAGTGCTGGCATAAAGGCGTCGGCAGAGGCATGATCTTCGCGGACGCATATTGGCTCTCCATCACCCCCCCCCCCCTTTTTTTTTTTTTTTTTTTTTCAAGCAATAGCTTTCTTTGGCTTTGGTCACGTACTTTATTGCCACTCAACTGCACTTTGTTTCTCTGCATGGCAGCGCATATCTTCCCTAACTTATTGTCAGCCGTAAACACAACGTCGACCCCGTATCGACTTCTTACTTAATTTCTTAAGTCATGTGACAGAGACTGAATGCAAGGTATATCGTACCTTATATTACATTAGAATAAGTATTAGTGCACGTGCACATGCAACGCTAAGTTCAATAAGGACCTGTTTAATTAAAGGGATCGGGCGAGGACTTGTGAGACGGCTTCATTATTACATTCCGTTAGAAGGAGTTGTGAACCAAAAAACCTTCCGCTAAACAAACGAAACCCGTTCAGTACCGCTTGAGCGGCCAATTCCCAAGCGAGCGAAGCAGGAAAACAAATGTCACGTACTTCAATTCTTATGTGTGTCTCCTTATTACATGGAATTAAAAGCGTATACGCTTCACCCAGGACACACACAAAAAAACGTTTTTTGCCAGGCCCCAGAAATTACACAATCTCTGCAGTTGCTTCGGATACCTGAGCTGAGGGGACGTAGTGGAAATTAAGCGCATGCATAACAGTAGCGATAGATAGTTACAGTGCAAGCGTACTTCTTATATTCTAGTAATAGCCGTTACCGCAAACCTGGGTTCTATGTTCCATATTGTAAGCATCACCGTCGAAGTAAAAGTGATCACAAATGGGCACCAACGGATGGCTACAAGGTAACGGAACCGAACGTACGCTCTTGTAAACAATGACCCATAATACAGTGAAATATACAAGGCACAACCTAGTAAATTAAATTCTGAGATTTTTACGTCCCATAAGCATGCTATAATTGTGAGGCACGCCGTAGTGGTGGATCCGGATTAGTTTCGACCACTCGGGGTTGTGTAACGTGCACGGTACGCAGGCATTCTTGCACTTCGCCCCCACCGAAATGTGGCCGCCGCCGCTGGGATTTGATCCCGCGACCTCGTGCTTAGCAGCGCAACGCCTAAGCCACTAAACCACCACGGCTGGCTGGGCACAAACTATATAATACGCATACGCAGTACTTTAAACCAGCTTGAAAAAAAAAAAAAGAGAGAGAGAGAGAGAGAAAGACCGAAAAAAGCGAGAAGGTTATAAATGGTCACCGAAGCATATCACCGTTACCATGCGCCGCTAACAAGCCCGGTGTTCAGAGTATAAGTTGTGCCACGCTTAGCTTTTACCTACGCGTAACGTTACCGCAGTAACTTAAGGTTATCATAGCGACAAGACATAGCAATGAGCTATAAAATCAAGCTGCAAAAGGAATGAGGGGGAACTGCAGTTACTGCTGTTGATGGTGGCATCGAGGTTCTGTATTAGTGACCCTTTATACGATATTATTTTTCTTTACACACATAGTGTGCCGGATAAAACCACTGATTGGTCAGTAGGTATATGCCGTCGACGATGTCGCAACCACTGCAAGAATGCCTGGTGTGCTTCATTGAATATACACATCGTCCTTGCCGCAGGCAGTGTTACGAGGAAACGGAGACACTCTACCGGGCTGGCCACGCTTGCCTAGAACCGACCATAACTGTCTTTAGTGCGAATAATAATAATAATAATAATAATAATAATAATAATAATAATAATAATAATAATAATAATAATAATAATAATAATAATAATAATTTATTCATTACGCTGCGTTTTAGCGACGTCTGCGACGATATCAGTGGTGGAAGCAAACAGGCACGACAGAGGAAGCCTCCTCGACTCGGGGCCAGGGTTTTAATATGCGTCCGCACGTCCGTCCAAAGTTTCACGACGGCGCGAGCTGATCGATGTTGTCGTGACACCGAGCGGCGCCGGGGCCATTGGACAGGAGAGAAAGGCGCCTTTCCCCGGCGCGTCGCCGCTCTTAAATATCGCGCTCTATACACAAGTGCGGCGTAAGGTTGTGCGGCATTCAGCCCCCTTCCTGAGCCGGGGGTGCCACAGCTGCGCTCGCGTGCCTCACCGCAGGACGAACGAAGCTGCCGGGCTCCGGATGCCGTGCGAGGCTCCGTGTCGGCCATCCCGTGGCTCGATCGCTTGCGGACAGTATGTGAGATCGGGGCTCCTCGCTGGCGCGGCCTAATTAGAGCGTTCTCCTTAATCAAGCTAGCCGGCTGCTCCGTGACGCCTCGCACAGAGGGAGAGCACGCGGCTTCACGTGCGACCGGGTTTTCATCTAGTGAACGCCGGAATGATCGATAACGAACGTTTCTCTTATAGGCTGAGCAGGTGGGCCGTTCGAAGACGCCTGCCGGCGGCTATGTATAAGTTTGCCGGTGCTCGCGGTCGTCTGCAGGTTCCCTTCTTGCTCGTGGAAGAACACTGCGCCCAGGGAAAGAGGGGGTGACACAAAAGTGTCAAAACGTGAACGTGACACCTCGTGGTTCGAGCAACATGCATTGTTGGGGTACTGGCGTTATGAAACGCATATAGAAAGAAGGAAAGCAGCGCTTTGTGATACCAAGTGACACCTATTTTTTTTTTTTCTGCGATGGAACGAGACATTCCTGTCTCGCTACTCCAAGCCTGACGTTTCCATTGGCACGCGTTTCGAAGTGATCGCATGAAAGTATGGCGAAATTAATTATTTGTTGCGCTTTCAAGAGATGGAGGCTTGTCGACAGTTACCCATTAAATAAATAAAAAATTACGACGAAACGTTTATGTCAGAGCCCCTTAAAGGATTAGCAGAAGGCTTTTACCGGATATCCAGTCGCAGCAAGAGTTGATTTCTCCGTAAGTATTTAGATAAAACAACGAAATAAATGGCGCGTGAAAGTTTCAAAGATTTCGAGTGATAGAAAAAAAAAACATTCATCCAGCTCGAGGCGTGCATTCGCTTTGATAACCAGCACATTTACCAAGGTACCGGCTTAATTAAAAGCGAGGGCAAATATAAAGGAAATAGACCGCTACAGGTCTGGCGCTGCAAATGTACATAGCTTGAGTATCGATCGGTTTCAATTCCGCAACGGCGACATACTCCCCAAAGTCATTAATTCAATTAATTGGTGATTTTCGTTAACTCGTCGATCGCATATTGTTTTCTAGTTCACGCCCACCTCTTGAAGCAACCAACTGAAAAAGCGAAATCGCGCTATCCGCCCCGGAAATTTTATTTTATTTTATTATGTGGTGATACATTATTTATTTATTTATTGATTTATTTATTTATTTATTTATTTATTTATTTATTTATTTATTTATTTATTTATTTATTTATTTTATTTATTTATTTATTTATTTGCCATCAGGGCCAAAAAAGACACTACAGAGGGGAGTGGTCACAGATACAAGGTTTAAGTACGAAACAATGTCATTCCTGTTTATACAATATTAGCTGTCACAATAATAGCGTAAACAAGTAAAAAAAAAACTGTATTAATGCATTACAAAATATGATGTTGAAAGAAATGGAAAGCGTGGTACAGTAAATTAATACACTTAAGGGCTTAAACTTTGATACATAAGGACTCAAAACATTGCAGTTATTGCACTCATAAACAACTCATAGTCTTGATTTTGAGCCGTCTGAGAGGGAAGACAAATAAACCCACGCTTTCGATGTACTTACGTGGTATACACGAGTTCAAGAAGGCATGGGTTCTGCACAACTGAATGCCAACTTTATGAATGTGGTCCAGTCGGTTTGAAACGTACTGAGGAGGAAGAATTAGTTTGTTAGGCAGGTGCGGATGGTAATATAACTTATGAAAAGTGCTTAGCAACGCATTTTGCCACGGGTTGAGAGAGACGATAGATTTAGATTTACTTTCATAGCTGTTATACTGTATTCCGAGAGAATAAAACGAACGGAATTGTTCTGAACCATTCCAATCGTATGCGATAAATTTTCCTGAAGTGGATCCCGTACTGACGCAGCGTATTCAAGCTTTGCTGAAATTAATGATTTATGTAAGAGACGCTTTAAGAAATAAACATAATAATGTGTGTGCGACCGATACATGGCAAAACGTTGGCGGCGAAAGTTAGTGGCTTGGTCATGTCGACGTTGCCGGACTCCATCCCGCCGACAAAACCTGCCTGGTCAGCCTCTGACAGCACGCCTAATTATCCCTTTATACAGAGGGGACAAGGGAGCTTCGTCTATTTGAACGAAACGTCAATTTCGCCCTTTGCAATATTCAAAAGGCCGCTTGCATAGCGTTGCTCAGTCAACTGCGTGTGGCCGACTACATGTTTGTTCATGCCCATCAGTGTCATAGATCAGATATCAGATAAAACATGGCGGAGTTCGCATTATGAAGAACGCTTGTTGCGATCTTCTGTAGTTGTTCTCGAGAAGCTATACCAGAAGCAGGCGCTTGTTCTTTTAAAATATCTACAACGTCATTGTGAGCATATAACGACCTCAATTGTGAGGGCAGGCGCCTTATACATACGAGGGCCAGATACTCTAAACTGCGACCCTGTAGCTGCACCGAATTTTCACCTGAATTTCTGTCTCTCAATGGCCATCACGCAGATCTTAACTTCTGCGCCTCTATGCATCTATATTCTGTGACGTTGCTTTCACCTCATCGAATGATTATTTCTTTATTGGGCGTGAGCGTTCCCAGAGGACGATTTGTGCTGTGGGAAGGTATTCGTTCCCGGGGCGGCTCCAAGTTATGGAACCACGCCAGACAGACGACCGACTTTGTCAGTGCAAGCAACCACCAGTTTGTACGTTTTCTAAGTACATTTTTTTAGTCCGATAATGTCGTGATTTACAACAAGAAAGGTGCGGCAGTTGTCTGACCATGCAGCACGGCTACCAATACAAATATAGGTATACTGTGAACGCTTAAGACCTATACAGCGGAACTATAGAGTCACGACAAGAACAAAAAATTTCCGCCCCATTCCACCCTGTGAAAGTGGACGTAGTTACACAAGCGCCACCCAGACAAGGCGTCGCACCGTCGAGGTCAATGCAGAGTCCACGACCTCGTTCGCGCCCTTTCCGATGGTGCTTCGACGCCGCGGCGTCCATATATGCGCTTGCGCGTAAGCCGCGTTCACGAATCACGGTCGAAGCACACTCTGCGCGACCGATGCAACGGACAGAGCGCCCACTCATCAAGGACAGATGCATCGCGTGCACACGTTCGTCACGCGCGCACGCAGGTGTGCCGGAGTGCAGCACATATCCTCATTCTAGTAGACCCTCCGCCTGGCGCAAGTGCGTTATTGAACTAATTCAATTTCTCAAAGTAAAGTGCGACACAAAATTTGTAAAGCACGACTTACACACAACCTGCAGACATGATAGCATCGGATTGTAATTTGAACATACGAGAAAACATAATTTTGTTACGGGCAAACTCAAGATTACACCAGCTCTGGAGACGAAAATTTTTCTTTGTCGACGCGACGATGTACACGCACGGATGCAGAAAATTTGCCAGGTTAGCCATATATAGCTTCGCTGTAAAATGTTGTTCTGTTTATGACAATGCAACAGAAGGTCCAAGACAAGAATGTGGAACCGAGCTAATTGTCAGGCATTATAAAAAGGAAACCTCGTTTATTGATTGTTATTCAGTAGAAAATAAAACAAAAGTTGCCACATTTAGCCGTCCCGACTGGGTCAATTCGGGACTCGGAACTTATACTCAGAAATCGGGACTATCCCGCTAAGTTTGGGACGGTTGGAAACTTTAGCTCCGACAGCTGTGCCTTCGTGGCCTTATAGCCGCTGCAGCGTGCGAAAACACTAGTGGTATTCGAACCCGCCAACGTTGTCCTATCTCAGACTGCAGCATACTGTTCAAACCATTGGAGGCAGCAGGGATGCACCATGGCTATAGAAACGGAAGCTAAATTCCACTGGTGCGCCGGGGCAGAACGTGTACTAAACGTCACTGTGCCTCTCTGTATCTGACTCGACGCCCCTGTGAATAAAAGAAACGCGTTTCCAGATGTAATCACATAAATGCAACGGCTACACAGCGTGGCTCCCCAACTACGTGTTCTTCTGAATAAGAAACGTGTGTGCACTCATTAATTTGCCGCTGTGTATTCGTTAATTTCTGCAAGGCTGATTATCAGAAGCAAAAGAAGAAGAAAATAACCATTTGATCTAACGACTGACATAAATTTATTCACATTCCCAACTATACGGACGATCTTATATATATATATATATATATATATATATATATATATATATATATATATATATATATATAGCCAAGAACTTGAGAAGCGGTGGCCCCAGTTCAAAGACGCAAACGTACGGTGGTTTCACGGAAACTTTTCAGTGCATTCTGCCTTTTTCTGGATCATGTAATTGTATTCTCATGGACACCATTATATGTGTATACACGGAGAACGCCCGCTGCACAGCCTCCCATAATTTGAGAGAAATGTCCTTCCCGGCCCACGATGACGATCGATCAATCGATCGACTGATTACGCCGCAAAGCAACGTGGGATGCCAAGAAGAAAGATCCAGTTTAATTTTGACCATCTATAGACATTTTTTTTAACGTACGCTGAAACCTAAGCGCAAGACTTTTTTACATGATACCCTAACGGCATGCGGCCGCCGCGGCCGGTAATGTTCGTGTAATATGGCTCCCGTATACAGGAACACTATATATAGCTGTTGGAAACCAAACTTGCGACCTGGCAGTGCTAAGATACGCCAAAGCCACTGAACACCAACGTGTAAGGCAGTGTGCGGCGCTTTGGTGCATTTCAAGCTGACGACACGATAACAGTCGCATCCTTGGGACTGACGTACGTCGAGACGCCCAGAAGAGGCAGCTGGTGCACTGAATACAATTGCACAGAACAGCAGACGGGGCTCGCACTTGCACGTGATTTATGTACGCACCAAGACTTCGGCAGTAATGCGTCAGAGGTGGATCAGTCCCTTCGCGCGAGTCAGTCAAAACAGTTGGTCTGAATGGCCGTAGAGAAACTTCCACCACTTCCGCGGAAGTTGTTTCGTTGCAACTACAGACAGCAACAGTCGTGAAATGACGTCTTCATCGGACCCCAGAAGCCGAATCGCTAGACAGGCGTTATCCCTGCCGGCTTATTCAACGGGGAGCGCGGGCCAGAGGGAACAAAGAAAAGAGAATTAATTAAAGGGCAAGCCACGCGCCCGCTCCCTCCTTATCCCGGCGAACACATTAGCCTAATTACACAGACTAAATGAAGGCTGCCGCATGACTGATGACACCGCAAGGTCGCCGCCACACGCGCATGTGCGCGAGAAGATACGCGCCCAGTCTGTCGGGGCCGACAACGAACAACATGAAGCGGAACGCGAGAACATGAGGCTCAGGCAGGAGGAACATCGAGACAAAAAGTAACACGACAGGGGCAGCACGCGGGCACGCAAATTAGGGGAGGGGCCGAGGCGGGTAGTCGTCACGGCGATAAAGATGGGCGTGTGGACAAAGTGCGCACAGCTTACACGACAGCAAAAGAGGCTGGTGGCTTACGTGAGATTATAAACGTGTTGCCAACGCGGTAGGACTAAAGGCAGGTTATGACGGCGGCTCACTGCGGAGCGGCTGGCTCTCGATCGCATGTACACACGCGCGGGCGATCTCGGAGGCACAATTCCAGCACAAATTCTGTGGACACAATCTGGAGGTGACGCAAGCGTCGTGTCGATCGTTGAAATGTATGGATGTCTCCATCCTTGCAGAGAAGGTATGGTCGCTCGACCTTTGCGCAATCGAATAGTGCGCACTTGCGTGTATCAAGCAAGTGCCACGATGAACTGTAGTACGTTCAGCTTTCGTATCCTGCTCATGGACAAAAAGTGTCGCTGCTATAATTTTTTGATTGCGAAGGTTATTAAGTCATGGCAGCGGCACGGCGAACGTGGATGATCTTGCTACCAAGTCAGGTCACTCCAGCGAGCTCGAGAGTGGCGGGAGCTCGGGGTATAGGGAGAAGAACCGAGAGAGCTCAATTGCCGCACATTGAAGGTGCGCAACAAGTCTATAAAACACATTGAACTCGAAGAAAGAAGGTATAGTTGACAAACGGGTTTCCCCACCACGGGACAATTCGCACGTGCATGTGCGGTAATGGAAGTGAACAAAAGTAGAAACGACAAAGTATGTGGAGTATCGTCAAAGAAGCTCCGTGCGTTTAGAACAGATGGCAGGGCCTTCCATGGCACTATAGACAGTCCGGCGGCCATGCACTGCATGCCCACGCCTCCAGGCAGGAACGTGCGCAGTGACAGCGCCTTCTCCGAGGATGCTGTCCGTCTGGCCGGCCCGCAGTGACCGCACGGCCGTCGGCAGAGATCGAAGGCGGGGCCCCCGGCTGCGTGTTATTGATGAACGAGCCAGGTTTTCCCGGGCCGCTGTTGCGCGCACAGCGCGTATGCGGACGATGTCTTTTTAATAGTCGGGCTGCTGATAGCACTGCTGCTGCCAACTGGGCCGACTTGGCAGACAGCGCGTCTGGGCCACGGGTCATCGCGGTCTCTCGTCGATATACGCGGCCCCGGGGAGCGAAGCGCAGGGACCGCGTGAGGACGCTCATTAGGGGCGGCGCGCGCAGCCGGAAGGAGCGATATGTCCGACCAACTTGTGGGGCCACTAATAATATAAGGCGTGCATTCTTTTACGTACGGCGACGGCACGTATGGCCCACAACAAACGTCGCGGTAGACGGTTTCTGTGCCGCATTCAATATTTAAGACGGCGCAGTCAGGTTCCATCGATGGACGCCGACGCATCTGCACGGACGGGCGCTGTCGAATACAGTTCCGGTCAGATGTCTACAATTATTATTAAAAGATAGCGTAGTAGGCTTGATACGCTGCAGCGAGTGTAAACGAAATGAGAAAGTTTAACGATAAAATCGGAACAGGAGATGCGCACAAAATGTATTTAACGTCAAATATGGAACACAAAAGTATTCGACGGAGAAGGGCGAACGCGGAAAGCACCACGAGGGTCACGACCGTAATTACTCCCCTCCTGCTTCGCTTATCTGGAACTCTCACGTAGCTGTGGCATGGCTGAGTCCAACCTGAAACCATGAGGCCGATGGATTCTGAAAGTCAGAAGAAGCCTTTCTTCAAGGAAATATGG
>NC_051154.1:187382846-187440562 GCF_013339745.2 Dermacentor silvarum | reverse complement strand
CCTCGCTCTGAGTAGATATGTCGGGCACACGGTGGGGGCCAGAGACCCACCGCCCCGGGTGACTCAGGTTGTGCACCGCAAACAACGGCCCCCGCACCATCGTCCCTTCCCCCTCTCAATGCAGATGCATTGCAGATGCACCCACGTGCAGATATGTCATTCATCCGCCAGGCATACAGTTAAATCAGCGAATGGCGCGCCATACAACACCATCCAGTACAGATATCAGGGGTCGTTTTCTCCAACGATCACTTACTTCCGGGGATACTTTCGCGAGAGTTCGCGTTGCTAGCTGGAAAGTGAAAGTGTCCCCGAAAGCGATCGTCCGAGATTGCCGCCCAGGCCACCTAATATGTCAGGTATATGGACAGGACCCCGACAACTCTCATACGTAATCTATCGTGCTGCCCCAAATCACACTCATGAGTCCACGTGCTCGGTCGATCCCATATCCCACCTTCTAGCCTCCAGTCCTGTGAGGGCTGGACGTACCGCTCAACCGCGGGGCTCCGCCATAACCTTGTGGCGACTTTTCGTCGCACATACCTACCAGATGCGAAGCGAGCACGACTGAATATGTCGCTCACTGCTCCAATTTCTCCATTTGCAAGCATCTATTTAAGGCAAAGCTTCATCCCCACACCTTGAGGATCCTGCACCGTGGGTCATGAAGGGTTAAGGCTCGAACTATCCTCACTGGCCATGTGCTGGTTGGCTGTGGGCTCGGTTCAACACAGTACCACATTTAAAGCGAAGCTTTGTCTCCTGCCCAACTTTGCGGCTGCTGGCAGCTGACTCGCACGGTATACCGGTCCCGAATATCGTGCAAGCCTAGTCTTCTCGGGGCAAACGTGGGCATACACCAAGCGCATAGGCGAGTGCCAAGACCAACAAAATGGGGCTGGAGCGGGTACTCAGTCGGGAGGAGATAGAGGCTCGGAAGAAGCGCCTAGCGCAGCAGGAACATGTTCAATATGCAGCGAAGCGCGGTTTAATACGCCAGCACCGCTGGCTCGTAAACGCGACGCATAACAGCATAGAGCGGTGGCCATGAGTACCGCTGTGCCTGGCGGTCCTTCGGGACAAAGGATGCCTCACCGACAGGCGTGCAGCTGTGGAGTGCTGCTCACGCTTCATCGTTTCTCAAGGCCGGAGAGCGTCGCCGTCACCTGGGACTAATGGACGACCAATTAGACCCCAGACTTCAATGAGAAATCGGCCTCGTGCGTCGCTAAAACGGCAACGTTGCTCTTGGTGTGTTTCTGTGAAGCACCGACACCCGCCCGGACTACGGCGGGGCTCGGCGGTAGCTTCCGCGAAAGGCCGGTCTCCTTGATTGACAAGCTGACCGTCACGGTGGGGTCACTGATTCTTCCAAGATGCCAACGTCAAGCCAACGCCTCCTCTATCAAGCATTTCCGTGGGAACAGCTTCGACGTTTGGTTCCGACGGTGCCACCCGTTGCCTGGTAGCGGGAGCGATGGAGCAACATTGGAGGCGGAGCCCGGCGGAACGGTGCCATATGATGGGCGGGATTTTGCCACGGTCGACAACTGTGAATGGCGGAGAAGAACCATAGTGAAATCCCTCGACGAGTGAAAGGGGGCAATGACTGATAAAAAGCGGGGCTTGAGCGTTGTGGAGACGTTCGGAGATGTAGACGCTAGGACATGCAAAGAGGTTAGCATGTAGACAGTTCCAAGAATCACGGAGACCTTCGTGTAAATACTACGTACAGTTGTATATCAAAACCCCTTTTCTGATCTCTCTGGACCTCTCCTCCTCCCGGTACCTGGCCCGTCACCAGACATGAAACCTTCGTGGCCGCACGGACCCCCCGGACTTCGCAACAGTACCGAGGAGCGCGGTGAACATTACGCCCAGAAACGCAATGCGGATCAGCGTCGATACGCAGCGAAGAATGGCTTGGAACGCGAATGCACACTTGCTCATAAACACGGAGCCCGGTGGCGTCGAAACGCAGTGATGACACAGCAGTGGAACAGGAACGTGTAGACCACGGGTGCAAACAAGTATACATTGAGAAACACTTCGCGCAAGAAGAACTCGGCTCAGTGTGCATGTGTGTGCGATAGACTGGTACCTGTCGGATGTGTCTGAGGTGCTGGATCGCCACAAGTTTACGCTGACCGATGTGTTTCCCGGTGAACATGAGTCTAACTTCATCACGTGGTTTATGCTTATAAATTGTCGTTGAACAAGAACAGCGTTCATCGCAAATACTTAGAAAAGCCTCGCTCAAACCGACTCTTAAGTGCGTGGACCCGCATAATTTTCATTGAAGTTTATTATTTGCCTTCTTTTCAGAGACCTGCACAAGCTAGATAATGCACAAAAGCAGGAATGAAAGCGAGTGGCGCTACAGTGACTGCCTTGGAGAGCCTTCATGCGAGTGTCGGCTGCATGGGACCCTCAACATGAATATAACAGCAGCTAAAGAAAAGGACATGCGGTACTTGAGGACGTAAGCCGATAAAAGACGTTAATTTCGCTTTAGACTACGAGTACAGCGTAAAAAGACCTCGCACATTCATGAGAGTCACTGAATGTTTATTATTATACGTATTTAATTACGAACCCAGCTGCAGATGATTAATGTTAACGGTTCTTTGATATCCCCCGCACGCCATCTCCAATGCACACAGGTAAGGAGTTCCCGTTAACCCATTAATTCCCAGTATGTGAAATACTATTCCAAATTTTAAGATATCTCTTCCTCGTGTTCTTAGAGTGACTGGGAGGACGAATATTCAATAAAAAATTCGAATGTATAGGCTGTGAATTAATTATGGAGTGTTGCATATATGCAACACTGGGCAGTAATATACAATACTGAACAAGCGCAAAGCAAACGTTTACATTCTAGACTAGTTTCCACAGTGTCCTCTACATACATAAAGTGAAGAAAGCAGCGCAGTTTCACTTAACGGCTCATAAAAAAAAGTTTACGATATCTTGTTTGAGGAGCTTGCGGACGACGTGGATGTCGCCATTTTGGAAACTGCAGAAACGACGACTTTTGGCTCCCAAGCGGATAAGATAGTAACTTGGTGCAATGAAAAACCCTCAAGCGACAATAGTAAGGACAACTTTTAACGCTGCATTAGGATCCTCGCAAACTGCAGGGTGCGGAACTAGGTGTTGCAGATATGCAACAATGGGCAATAATGGCAACTCATTTAGCACGCGACTTCGACCACTGAAATATAATGACTCGCCGCGAATAACCATCAACGTCTTATTTCAAACAATAGCTTAAATACGCTTTGTATATGGCGGTAGCCTTCGAAAGTGACTACAAGGCTTCGTTAACGCAATTCGTTGTAGGCGGTTCGATTACTGCGAGTCCAATGTTAAACAAGCGATATACAAACACGGTGCCATATGCGTCCGGAAGTCTCCGATTATTTTGGGAGGCGCTGCGCGGATTCCAGCCTTCGCAAGAGCACAAAGGGGGTTCCTTAAACGCGAGGCAACACTGGGGCACACACCCACACACACCGGCGTTTCTTTGAATTTTCACATCTACCGAGATGCACACAGCCGCCGGAAGTGGAGGCCCTGCCGCAGTATACAGAGGAAGCAGAGCGCCAGTGCCACCAGCGGAGCTAGATTCTTCGTTGCCGAAGCAGCAGGAGCAGAGGGAAGGAGAATCTAGACACGCGATGGAGGTGGCGTTCATTAGCAGACAATGGCGCCTGAGAGGAGCCGCCGATGGAGAACGCGTGCCCGCCGCGCTGCCCGTCCCATTGTCTTCGGCCTCCCGCTGGTGGCCACCGCATGCCTTCCCCATTACACGTGTGCGTGTTACAGCACGTAAATTATGCTATCAAGTGTTGCGCCGCCCAGCATCTCTCTCATCGCGGCACCGGCATTCTTCCGAAAGAAAGCAAAAGCGGAGTAGGTGTAGAAAAATAAAAATAAAAATAAAGAAAGTGGGAGGCCCTGCTGACCAGCTCGTGCCCTCAGTACCAGCTTCGACTGGTGGACAAAGCGCGACGGGCGGCGAGGGACCACGGCGTCCTGGACTGAGGACGCCGCCTATACCTTGGGACGACCATCTTCGTCTGCTCTTCAATTTCTCTCTCTCATGCATAATAGCGCAGGAACATTAGAATCATAACTTACCCCACGATCATTTGCGCAGAGATCTGGGCCAATTCAACGTTGGTGACCGAACAATACGGAAGGTATACATAGGGACCATACGAACGAAGTGAGTTGGTCCCTATAGTATTGAATGGTGGAAGTATTGAATGGGTTCATTTAGCCATGGAGAGCATTAAAATTACTCGCATCCATACTGAAACTGCAGAAGTTGTCACAGTATCGGAATATCAAATCAACCAAGTGAGTTACTCCATAAGATAACAGTTTATGGCGACACCGGACATAAGGCAACACCGCATGAAGTTTCGTATCAATTTCGGCAACCTGGGGCATTTTGACGTGCTCCCAAATGCACGGCACACGGGCGTTCTTTGCTAACTTCACCTCCGCAGGAACGCGGCCGTCCCGGAGTCGAACTCGCGACCTCGTGCTGAGCAGCACATCTATCACCACAGCCACTAAGCAACCACGCCGGGTAAATTTGTTCGTATGCACCTTACAGTGAATTACTATTCAGAATCACGGGCCTTCCGTGCAGTTTTTCACTTGATGCCCTCGTTGCTGAGGCGTATGGCACAACAAACTCAGGGCGCCGTCTCACATTCACTATACCGCCCCATTCGCGCAGGCGATCATAAACGTGATGACGCGTTTAACGCGCTGTCGGATGGGCCGTTGCATAAGTAGGCCAAGTCGGGAACCGTACACTGTGCAGGTTAGAATAGACGCCTCTCTCTCTCTCATCAGCCACAGACGCGACCAACTATATACGCCCCTGGGCGTGGCGTCTGCGTTGCGAACACTCGCGCGCGCGGTTCCCACATCGTATACTGCCCGCGCATACCGGCGCGAGAAGGGACGACAGCGTCTTTAACGCGATCATCATCCACATTTACATTCATGAGCCCTAAAGTATAGTTTCAACATCTTGTCATTAGTAAGGTGACACTTCAGGTATTCCGGTTATCAAATATTGCTGACGTACTTATGGTTTCGAAACATTTGCGGTTTCTTTCTTTCCCTCTCTGAAGTAAGGCATGTTGTTAGACTAGTCGGTTCATGGATTCAGCAAAATGTTTTAAACTGGGCGATGAAGACAGGACGTGAATAGAAACGTAGAAACATAGACGCACACACAGAGCGCAATGTGTGTGCGTCTATGTTTGTACGTTTCTATTCATGTCCTGTCCTCATCGCGCAGTTTAAAACATTTTGCTGAATTAATTAATTAATTAATTAATTAATTAATTAATTAATTTCTTTCTTTCTTTACACCTTGCGCAACAGATGCACGCGCACTCGCAAACATCAGGGGCACGAAGCCGGGCACGGCACAAAGAATGAGCGCTAAAAGGTTTGAGAAGCGCGACCGCAAGCGTTCTCACTGATATACAAGCATACAGATTTTGCGATTCCGCCCTTTGATACATGGGCGCGTCAGCGGGCCAACGTCCATGTCATGCTGCATACGCTAATTCTCGTCGTGTCGCCGAAGCCGCCGAGCAGCACTGCATGTATCTGGCGGGGGGGGGATAGGGAGGGAGAACGCCTGGGAACTCCGCGTGCCCATGACTCTTTGAGTCTTTATGGCGCGGAATAGTTCTTGAGCAAGACAGAATACACTTATACGCAGGAATTTTTGCCCGGCCGTATAACGTCTTACCGTTCACTCAATACAGGAGACGCAGATCGGATCAGTGGCATGGCGACATCTTGTGATGCCGAGTTCGAAGCGAGCGGAACTGTTATTGCAACGGCCGAATATATATGAGGTACTTAGTGCTGGCATAAAGGCGTCGGCAGAGGCATGATCTTCGCGGACGCATATTGGCCTCTCCATCACCCCCCCCCCCTTTTTTTTTTTTTTTTTTTTTCAAGCAATAGCTTTCTTTGGCTTTGGTCACGTACTTTATTGCCACTCAACTGCACTTTGTTTCTCTGCATGGCAGCGCATATCTTCCCTAACTTATTGTCAGCCGTAAACACAACGTCGACCCCGTATCGACTTCTTACTTAATTTCTTAAGTCATGTGACAGAGACTGAATGCAAGGTATATCGTACCTTATATTACATTAGAATAAGTATTAGTGCACGTGCACATGCAACGCTAAGTTCAATAAGGACCTGTTTAATTAAAGGGATCGGGCGAGGACTTGTGAGACGGCTTCATTATTACATTCCGTTAGAAGGAGTTGTGAACCAAAAAACCTTCCGCTAAACAAACGAAACCCGTTCAGTACCGCTTGAGCGGCCAATTCCCAAGCGAGCGAAGCAGGAAAACAAATGTCACGTACTTCAATTCTTATGTGTGTCTCCTTATTACATGGAATTAAAAGCGTATACGCTTCACCCAGGACACACACAAAAAAACGTTTTTTGCCAGGCCCCAGAAATTACACAATCTCTGCAGTTGCTTCGGATACCTGAGCTGAGGGGACGTAGTGGAAATTAAGCGCATGCATAACAGTAGCGATAGATAGTTACAGTGCAAGCGTACTTCTTATATTCTAGTAATAGCCGTTACCGCAAACCTGGGTTCTATGTTCCATATTGTAAGCATCACCGTCGAAGTAAAAGTGATCACAAATGGGCACCAACGGATGGCTACAAGGTAACGGAACCGAACGTACGCTCTTGTAAACAATGACCCATAATACAGTGAAATATACAAGGCACAACCTAGTAAATTAAATTCTGAGATTTTTACGTCCCATAAGCATGCTATAATTGTGAGGCACGCCGTAGTGGTGGATCCGGATTAGTTTCGACCACTCGGGGTTGTGTAACGTGCACGGTACGCAGGCATTCTTGCACTTCGCCCCCACCGAAATGTGGCCGCCGCCGCTGGGATTTGATCCCGCGACCTCGTGCTTAGCAGCGCAACGCCTAAGCCACTAAACCACCACGGCTGGCTGGGCACAAACTATATAATACGCATACGCAGTACTTTAAACCAGCTTGAAAAAAAAAAAAAGAGAGAGAGAGAGAGAGAAAGACCGAAAAAAGCGAGAAGGTTATAAATGGTCACCGAAGCATATCACCGTTACCATGCGCCGCTAACAAGCCCGGTGTTCAGAGTATAAGTTGTGCCACGCTTAGCTTTTACCTACGCGTAACGTTACCGCAGTAACTTAAGGTTATCATAGCGACAAGACATAGCAATGAGCTATAAAATCAAGCTGCAAAAGGAATGAGGGGGAACTGCAGTTACTGCTGTTGATGGTGGCATCGAGGTTCTGTATTAGTGACCCTTTATACGATATTATTTTTCTTTACACACATAGTGTGCCGGATAAAACCACTGATTGGTCAGTAGGTATATGCCGTCGACGATGTCGCAACCACTGCAAGAATGCCTGGTGTGCTTCATTGAATATACACATCGTCCTTGCCGCAGGCAGTGTTACGAGGAAACGGAGACACTCTACCGGGCTGGCCACGCTTGCCTAGAACCGACCATAACTGTCTTTAGTGCGAATAATAATAATAATAATAATAATAATAATAATAATAATAATAATAATAATAATAATAATAATAATAATAATAATAATAATAATTTATTCATTACGCTGCGTTTTAGCGACGTCTGCGACGATATCAGTGGTGGAAGCAAACAGGCACGACAGAGGAAGCCTCCTCGACTCGGGGCCAGGGTTTTAATATGCGTCCGCACGTCCGTCCAAAGTTTCACGACGGCGCGAGCTGATCGATGTTGTCGTGACACCGAGCGGCGCCGGGGCCATTGGACAGGAGAGAAAGGCGCCTTTCCCCGGCGCGACGCCGCTCTTAAATATCGCGCTCTATACACAAGTGCGGCGTAAGGTTGTGCGGCATTCAGCCCCCTTCCTGAGCCGGGGGTGCCACAGCTGCGCTCGCGTGCCTCACCGCAGGACGAACGAAGCTGCCGGGCTCCGGATGCCGTGCGAGGCTCCGTGTCGGCCATCCCGTGGCTCGATCGCTTGCGGACAGTATGTGAGATCGGGGCTCCTCGCTGGCGCGGCCTAATTAGAGCGTTCTCCTTAATCAAGCTATAGCCGGCTGCTCCGTGACGCCTCGCACAGAGGGAGAGCACGCGGCTTCACGTGCGACCGGGTTTTCATCTAGTGAACGCCGGAATGATCGATAACGAACGTTTCTCTTATAGGCTGAGCAGATGGGCCGTTCGAAGACGCCTGCCGGCGGCTATATGTATAAGTTTGCCGGTGCTCGCGGTCGTCTGCAGGTTCCCTTCTTGCTCGTGGAAGAACACTGCGCCCAGGGAAAGAGGGGGTGACACAAAAGTGTCAAAACGTGAACGTGACACCTCGTGGTTCGAGCAACATGCATTGTTGGGGTACTGGCGTTATGAAACGCATATAGAAAGAAGGAAAGCAGCGCTTTGTGATACCAAGTGACACCTATTTTTTTTTTTTCTGCGATGGAACGAGACATTCCTGTCTCGCTACTCCAAGCCTGACGTTTCCATTGGCACGCGTTTCGAAGTGATCGCATGAAAGTATGGCGAAATTAATTATTTGTTGCGCTTTCAAGAGATGGAGGCTTGTCGACAGTTATCCATTAAATAAATAAAAAATTACGACGAAACGTTTATGTCAGAGCCCCTTAAAGGATTAGCAGAAGGCTTTTACCGGATATCCAGTCGCAGCAAGAGTTGATTTCTCCGTAAGTATTTAGATAAAACAACGAAATAAATGGCGCGTGAAAGTTTCAAAGATTTCGAGTGATAGAAAAAAAAACATTCATCCAGCTCGAGGCGTGCATTCGCTTTGATAACCAGCACATTTACCAAGGTACCGGCTTAATTAAAAGCGAGGGCAAATATAAAGGAAATAGACCGCTACAGGTCTGGCGCTGCAAATGTACATGGCTTGAGTATCGATCGGTTTCAATTCCGCAACGGCGACATACTCCCCAAAGTCATTAATTCAATTAATTGGTGATTTTGGTTAACTCGTCGATCGCATATTGTTTTCTAGTTCACGCCCACCTCTTGAAGCAACCAACTGAAAAAGCGAAATCGCGCTATCCGCCCCGGAAATTTATTTTATTTTATTATGTGGTGATACATTATTATTTATTATTATTTATTTATTTATTTATTTATTTATTTATTTATTTATTTATTATTTATTTATTTATTTATTTATTTATTTATTTATTTGCCATCAGGGCCAAAAAAGACACTACAGAGGGGAGTGGTCACAGATACAAGGTTTAAGTACGAAACAATGTCATTCCTGTTTATACAATATTAGCTGTCACAATAATAGCGTAAACAAGTAAAAAAAAAACTGTATTAATGCATTACAAAATATGATGTTGAAAGAAATGGAAAGCGTGGTACAGTAAATTGATACACTTAAGGACTTAAACTTTGATACATAAGAACTCAAAACATTGCAGTTATTGCACTCATAAACAACTCATAGTCTTGATTTTGAGCCGTCTGAGAGGGAAGACAAATAAACCCACGCTTTCGATGTACTTACGTGGTATACACGAGTTCAAGAAGGCGTGGGTTCTGCACAACTGAATGCCAACTTTATGAATGTGGTCCAGTCGGTTTGAAACGTACTGAGGAGGAAGAATTAGTTTGTTAGGCAGGTGCGGATGGTAATATAACTTATGAAAAGTGCTTAGCAACGCATTTTGCGACGGGTTGAGAGAGACGATAGATTTAGATTTACTTTCATAGCTGTTATACTGTATTCCGAGAGAATAAAACGAACGGAATTGTTCTGAACCATTCCAATCGTATGCGATAAATTTTCCTGAAGTGGATCCCGTACTGACGCAGCGTATTCAAGCTTTGCTCAAATTAATGATTTATGTAAGAGACGCTTTAAGAAATAAACATAATAATGTGTGTGCGACCGATACATGGCAAAACGTTGGCGGCGAAAGTTAGTGGCTTGGTCATGTCGACGTTGCCGGACTCCATCCCGCCGACAAAAGCTGCCTGGTCAGCCTCTGACAGCACGCCTAATTATCCCTTTATACAGAGGGGACAAGGGAGCTTCGTCTATTTGAACGAAACGTCAATTTCGCCCTTTGCAATATTCAAAAGGCCGCTTGCATAGCGTTGCTCAGTCAACTGCGTGTGGCCGACTACATGTTTGTTCATGCCCATCAGTGTCATAGATCAGATATCAGATAAAACATGGCGGAGTTCGCATTATGAAGAACAGCTTGTTGCGATCTTCTGTAGTTGTTCTCGAGAAGCTATACCAGAAGCAGGCGCTTGTTCTTTTAAAATATCTACAACGTCATTGTGAGCATATAACGACCTCAATTGTGAGGGCAGGCGCCTTATACATACGAGGGCCAGATACTCTAAACTGCGGACCCTGTAGCTGCACCGAATTTTCACCTGAATTTCTGTCTCTCAATGGCCATCACGCAGATCTTAACTTCTGCGCCTCTATGCATCTATATTCTGTGACGTTGCTTTCACCTCATCGAATGATTATTTCTTTATTGGGCGTGAGCGTTCCCAGAGGACGATTTGTGCTGTGGGAAGGTATTCGTTCCCGGGGCGGCTCCAAGTTATGGAACCACGCCAGACAGACGACCGACTTTGTCAGTGCAAGCAACCACCAGTTTGTACGTTTTCTAAGTACATTTTTTTTTAGTCCGATAATGTCGTGATTTACAACAAGAAAGGTGCTGCAGTTGTCTGACCATGCAGCACGGCTACCAATACAAATATAGGTATACTGTGAACGCTTAAGACCTATACAGCGGAACTATAGAGTCACGACAAGAACAAAAAATTTCCGCCCCATTCCACCCTGTGAAAGTGGACGTAGTTACACAAGCGCCACCCAGACAAGGCGTCGCACCGTCGAGGTCAATGCAGAGTCCACGACCTCGTTCGCACCCTTTCCGATGGTGCTTCGACGCCGCGGCGTCCATATATGCTCTTGCGCGTAAGCCGCGTTCACGAATTACGGTCGAAGCACACTCTGCGCGACCGATGCAACGGACAGAGCGCCCACTCATCAAGGACAGATGCATCGCGTGCACACGTTCGTCACGCGCGCACGCAGGTGTGCCGGAGTGCAGCACATATCCTCATTCTAGTAGACCCTCCGCCTGGCGCAAGTGCGTTATTGAACTAATTCAATTTCTCAAAGTAAAGTGCGACACAAAATTTGTAAAGCACGACTTACACACAACCTGCAGACATGATAGCATCGGATTGTAATTTGAACATACGAGAAAACATAATTTTGTTACGGGCAAACTCAAGATTACACCAGCTCTGGAGACGAAAATTTTTCTTTGTCGACGCGACGATGTACACGCACGGATGCAGAAAATTTGCCAGGTTAGCCATATATAGCTTCGCTGTAAAATGTTGTTCTGTTTATGACAATGCAACAGAAGGTCCAAGACAAGAATGTGGAACCGAGCTAATTGTCAGGCATTATAAAAAGGAAACCTCGTTTATTGATTGTTATTCAGTAGAAAATAAAACAAAAGTCGGCACATTTAGCCGTCCCGACTGGGTCAATTCGGGACTCGGAACTTATACTCAGAAATCGGGACTATCCCGCTAAGTTTGGGACGGTTGGAAACTTTAGCTCCGACAGCTGTGCCTTCGTGGCCTTATAGCCGCTGCAGCGTGCGAAAACACTAGTGGTATTCGAACCCGCCAACGTTGTCCTATCTCAGACTGCAGCATACTGTTCAAACCATTGGAGGCAGCAGGGATGCACCATGGCTATAGAAACGGAAGCTAAATTCCACTGGTGCGCCTGGGCAGAACGTGTACTAAACGTCACTGTGCCTCTCTGTATCTGACTCGACGCCCTTGTGAATAAAAGAAACGCGTTTCCAGATGTAATCACATAAATGCAACGGCTACACAGCGTGGCTCCCCAACTACGTGTTCTTCTGAATAAGAAACGTGTGTGCACTCATTAATTTGCCGCTGTGTATTCGTTAATTTCTGCAAGGCTGATTATCAGAAGCAAAAGAAGAAGAAAAATAACCATTTGATCTAACGACTGACATAAATTTATTCACATTCCCATTCCCAAATATACGGACGATCTTATATATATATATATATATATATATATATATATATATATATATATATATATATATATATATAGCCAAGAACTTGAGAAGCGGTGGCCCCAGTTCAAAGACGCAAACGTACGGTGGTTTCACGGAAATTTTCAGTGCATTCTGCCTTTTTCTGGATCATGTAATTGTATTCTCATGGACACCATTATATGTGTATACACGGAGAACGCCCGCTGCACAGCCTCCCATAATTTGAGAGAAATGTCCTTCCCGGCCCACGATGACGATCGATCAATCGATCGACTGATTACGCCTCAAAGCAACGTGGGATGCCAAGAAGAAAGATCCAGTTTAATTTTGACCATCTAGACATTTTTTTTTAACGTACGCTGAAACCTAAGCGCACGACTTTTTTACATGATACCCCTAACGGCATGCGGCCGCCGCGGCCGGTAATGTTCGTGTAATATGGCTCCCGTATACAGGAACACTATATAGCTGTTGGGAACCGAACCTGCGACCTGGCAGTGCTAAGATACGCCAAAGCCACTGAACACCAACGTGTAAGGCAGTGTGCGGCGCTTTGGTGCATTTCAAGCTGACGACACGATAACAGTCGCATCCTTGGGACTCACGTACGTCGAAACGCCCAGAAGAGGCAGCTGGTGCACTGAATATAATTGCACAGAACAGCAGACGGGGCTCGCACTTGCACGTGATTTATGTACGCACCAAGACTTCGGCAGTAATGCGTCAGAGGTGGATCAGTCCCTTCGCGCGAGTCAGTCAAAACAGTTGGTCTGAATGGCCGTAGAGAAACTTCCACCACTTCCGCGGAAGTTGTTTCGTTGCAACTACAGACAGCAACAGTGGTGAAATGACGTCTTCATCGGACCCCAGAAGCCGAACCGCTAGACAGGCGTTATCCCTGCCGGCTTATTCAACGGGGAGCGCGGGCCAGAGGGAACAAAGAAAAGAGAATTAATTAAAGGGCAAGCCACGCGCCCGCTCCCTCCTTATCCCGGCGAACACATTAGCCTAATTACACAGAGTAAATGAAGGCTGCCGCATGACTGATGACACCGCAAGGTCGCCGCCACACGCGCATGTGCGCGAGAAGATACGCGCCCAGTCTGTCGGGGCCGACAACGAACAACATGAAGCGGAACGCGAGAACATGAGGCTCAGGCAGAAGGAACATCGAGACAAAAAGTTACACGACAGGAGCAGCACGCGGGCACGCAAATTAGGGGAGGGGCCGAGGCGGGTAGTCGTCACGGCGATAAAGATGGGCGTGTTGGACAAAGTGCGCACAGCTTACACGACAGCAAAAGAGGCTGGTGGCTTACGTGAGATTATAAACGTGTTGCCAACGCGGTAGGACTAAAGGCAGGTTAGGACGGCGGCTCACTGCGGAGCGGCTGGCTCTCGATCGCATGTACACACGCGCGGCGATCCCGGAGGCAACAATTCCAGCACAAAGTCTGTGGACACAATCTGGAGGTGACGCAAGTGTCGTGTCAGATCGTTGAAATTTATGGATGTCTCTATCCTTGCAGAGAAGGTATGATCGCTCGACTTTGCGCAATCGGAATAGTGCGCACTTGCGTGTATTCAAGCAAGTGCCACGATGAACTGTAGTACGTTCAGCTTTCGTATCCTGCTCATGGACAAAAGTTCGCTACTATAATTATTTTAATTGCTGAAGGTTATTAAGTCATGGCAGCGGCACAGCGAACGTGGATGATCTGCTACCAAGTCAGGTCACTCCAGCGAGCTCGAGAGTGGCAGGAGCTCGTGGCAAAACTGATCCCACGTTCGAACCGCCAGGCAGGGTGCTTTATAGCATACTCGCTAAAAGTTCTCAGAATGGCTCCAGCTACCTGCCAGCGAATTGCAAAAAGCAGACGAAACGCTTCATATGACAGGAAATGCGCAGGAATGTCGTGGCATGCACGTCCACGCGGTCATCACCAAGATGTTCAATGAGCAGAAACCAAAACTTCGTCTGAAGGCCACGCTGTGGCGACTTTCGTCGGATCTCTTTTAGCCAGCAACACGAAGAAAAAGATGTAAAGTGGCGATTCGAGAGCACCGAGAGAAAGACAGAGAGAGAAACAGAAGAGGGGAAATGTATATAGAGAGGTTAACCAGACGTGCCATCTGGTTAACCTCGATGGTTCGCTACTGTGCACCGGGGGGGGTATAGGGATGAAGAAAGAGAGAGCACAATTTGGCGCACACTTGAAGGTGCGCAACGAGTCTATAAACACATTGAACTCGAAGAAAGAAGGCTATAGTTGACAAACGCGTTTCCCCACCACGTGACAATTCGCACGTGCAAGCGGGAATGGAAGTGAACAAACGTAGAAACGACAACGTCTGTGGAGTATCGTCAAAGAAGCTCCGTGCGTAGAACAGATGGCAGGCCTTCCATGGCACTATAGACAGTCCGGCGGCCATGCACTGCCTGCCGCTCCAGGCAGGACGTGCGCAGTGACAGCGCCTTCTCCGAGGCTGCTGTCCGTCTGGCCGGCCGCAGTGACCGCACGGCCGTCGGCAGAGATCGAAGGCGGGGCCCCCCGGCTGCGTGTTATTGATGAACGAGCCAGGTTTTCCCGGGCCGCTGTTGCGCGCACAGCGCGTATGCGGACGATGTCTTTTTAATAGTCGGGCTGCTGATAGCACTGCTGCTGCCAACTGGGGCCGACTTTGGCAGACAGCGCGTCTGGGCCACGGGTCATCGCGGTCTCTCGCTCGATATACGCGGCCCCGGGGAGCGAAGCGCAGGGACCGCGTGATGGACGCTCATTAGGGGCGGCGCGCGCAGCCGGAAGGAGCGATATGTCCGACCCAACTTGTGGGGCCACTAATAATATAAGGCGTGCATTCTTTTTACGTACCGGCGACGGCACGTATGGCCCACAACAAACGTCGCGGTAGACGGTTTCTGTGCCGCATTCAATATTTAAGCACGGCGCAGTCAGGTTCCATCGATGGACGCCGACGCATCTGCACGGACGGGCGCTGTCGAATACAGTTCCGGTCAGATGTCTACAATTATTATTAAAAGATAGCGTAGTAGGCTTGATAGGCTGCAGCGAGTGTAAACGAAATGAGAAAGTTGAATGATAAAATCGGAACAGGAGATGCGCACAAAATGTATTTAACGTCAACATATGGAACACAAAAAGTATTCGACGGAGAAGGGCGAACGCGGAAAGCACCACGAGGTCACGACCGTAATTACTCCCCTCCTGCTTCGCTTATTCCTGGAACTCTCACGTAGCTGTGGCATGGCTGAGTCCACAACTATGGGGATGGATTCTGAAAGTCAGTAGAGCTTTCTTTCAGGAAATAATGGAATAAGCTGCCCTTTCCAATAAACAATTGGCAGTACCGGATGCGAACTTTCGACCTGGACTCGCCCTTTCTACCTACAATCCTTCTTGCACCCTGCAATCATTCCTATACGGGAATGATAGAAAACTCACCGGCTACAATTCTTAAATTGCAATATGTGCCGTAAAATAATTAATGAAGAAGTTATTTAGTGAATTTTGTTAATTAGTTGAATATGTGCTTTCATTTCTTGTGCAAGTAATGTCCGCATCTTTGAATAATCCAGCTCAAGGACTAGAATTATGATATCTGCCACAGGCGACTTTTTAAATTTCTGTAAAACTTCAAAATAATTGAAATATCATAAGACTTAAAAATGCATATTGCATGTAAGACACGAAAATCATCGCATTAGACAACTGATTAATCGATTTGAGTTAAATCTGATTCATTCAAACCAATATTCTATAACAGTGATTGATGGTCTCACTAGTTTTGATTCAAGCCCTAAAAATTTATAAAACGCTACGAATATGGAAAAAGCTTTAAAAAGAAGCGAACCTTGCAAGTTTACAACTCCGTAACTCCGCAACAAAAGCAGATATTGTTGATGAGGAAACTCCTGCTGACAGGGCGGACAAAATCAACATATCGCATTACATGCAGCTTAAAAGCGTTTGCTACTTGGATACGCCAGTTTTGCCAGTAACGTTCGCCGAATGGTAGAGTTGAAAGCCATGCGTAATACATCAAGTCTGCCCGCTTCAAATGGTCTTGATACAACTTAAACTGTGATTATTACCGCTTTTGCTGCGAAGTTACGGAGTTGCACTACACAAGCCAACCCCTTCTCAAATTCCTTGAACACTCGCTCGCTCCATGCACCACCGGAGGCACCAGAACCGTTCCCTATAGGGACCCTTGTATACGGCACGACCAACACATGCTGGGCGACACCAGGACAGACAATGCACGATTCGTGCCGCCCCGAATAATAAGGTTCAGTGCCTTTATACCAGGGAACTTGAGAGCGAGAGCTACAAACGTAAAGACGGGAACATATAGGCGACAGGATGGACGGTCCCTATGCGGCCAGCGCTTGCCTGGTCGCGTACACGTTTCTTTTCTTTTTTGTCACTTGTTTATAAGTGCAATTTCTGCTGCTGTTGCCTGTAGGTCTACACTTCAAAGTTTAGAAGTGTAGACCCCCCCCCCCCCCACGAAGGATCTATACAACCTGACCAGAAAAAGGAAGACGGATAAGAGACGACGCGGAGGCGACGCAGTGTGAGGCGACGCGTAGTGGTCGCCCTCTCATCAGCGCCCAGAGTGCACATTCGTGTCACGCTGTCACACGCCGGTCAAAGCGCGTCTCGCTGTCTATATACCATTCAGACAACGGCACCACGCTCGCCCTCGCGGCCTTCCTTTTGCACTGCGCAAGCCAGCCCGCTGCGACGAGCATCAAACGCAGCGCACAAAAGCGACCGGGTATACATACAAACACTGAAGGATGCAGCGCGCACATTCTCCTTTTAAGCGTATACAGCTGCATGCGTGGGCGGAAGGCTCAGGGTGTCCGTCCGTCCGACTGACATCCATCCGCACTTTCCTCTCACACTATACGTGCAGACACAACCGTCCACTGCCCTTCTCCGGACAGTGTGTGCCAACGCCCTGACGGGCTGACAAAAAATTGTAAACGGGTCATTTTGCTCGCCCAATGGTGTGAAACGCGTCACGACTGCAGACAACGGGCGGGCAGTGCAGGCTCGTAAACAGCACCGAAAGTAAACCAAGCAGAGCACGGCTTCCAAAAAAAAAAAAAAAGGGGGGGGGGGGGGGGTCGAAGAAAAAAAAATTAGGTGCAGCTTCGCACTAGTTGTGCGAAGACTTGGCAAACAGCGAAGCTGGCGACCGCACCTAGCTTTATCTCGGTTCGGCCAATTTTTGCGAGGTTAGAGATTCGGCCACGTTTTGCGCAAGATCACCTCGACAGCCCAAGGAGCAACGAACACTCGATCATTATAGTATCGGGACGCTTCTGGACGCTTAAACGCTTTTGCTCGGTTTCGCAGGCTCCGTAACTCCGGATCTTCTGCGAATCACTGACGTTTCGCCGCCGCTTCGGTGGCACGATACTCGGGATTGGACCGAAGTCGCCTCACTTGCTGTCGAGTAGCGGCGCGGCGGCTTTCGCGCCGCGCTTCCTCTGCTTCGGGATTGACGCTCTTCTTCGGCCGCCCTATCTTCGCGGCGATGCGCTCGGCGCGGAGACGGCGGGGCTTTGGTGTCGCCGCGTCGCCGCCGCGGCGACACCATCCCGTAGGTCGGCGCAGTGATGTCACGGCTTAGCTTCATGTCAGCGCAGCCGCGGCAACCACTCCGCACGGCGCGGTCACGTCATAGCTCGGCAAAGCTAATGGCGAATTCCATTGGGAGAACAGGAGCACTCAAAAGCACGCTGAAAGTGCTCGTTCCAGAAGCGACGTGTTTCAGTGGTCGAACAGGAGTGGGAGAGCCGTCATCCAGTGGTAGAACAAGAGCAGTTTCGCTGCGCCGAGTGCAGCCGGGAGCAGTCCGGACTGCTCTCGCTTGAAAAGCGGAGTACGGAGGAAGTCACGTGACTTAAACCGTCATTTCCTCCTATTTTCTTTTTATTTTGCTTCAGCCGGCGCGCGCGGCGGTAATGGCGGCAGCCAAGCCAGGCCAAGCGTAGTTGGTGTTTTGGTACCGCTGTTTTTGACGTCGGTGATACGAGCGAGCTTCGCAGCGATTTAGCGACAGATCCTGGCATTTCTAGTCCGCCTTGCTTCTAGTTGGATGCGCGGGGGACAGCGGCAACAAAGCGTCGTCGCCTTGTTGAAGTGCTTGAGACGCTCGACGGTGACAGCAGCAAAAGCTGCTGGAGCTCAACTTCAGATTCAAGTTGCAGTTTCAGATTATCTTCGCAGGCGGACACTTTGTGGGATGCGTCGGCGCTGCACAAAAGTATGTAGTACGTGGCCGCAAACGGTGGCGTGGTTACGCCCGACAGATTACAAGACGATCACGCGTGTTTTGCCGCTCTCCTGCAGAGAATAGTGGGACGTCGGTGCTTTAGTCACATGGTACATTTCTCCTCACACGTCCCCCTCCCACCTGCTCTCCGAATGCTCGCCGTATTCCAGTGGCGGGTCGAGTGTGCCTGCTCTCACTGCGCTGTCGCCCGACTCCGCACTGCGCGGCTCCCTGCTCCTGTTCTCCCAATGGAATTCGCCATAAGGCGAAGCGATGCGGCGCGCGCGATGACGTCACGGCTCACACAGCTGTGGCGAGACTCGGCGCGGTCGGCGCAACTGGGACGAAGCGTTGCTAGGCGACGCGTGACGTCATCGCCAGGCGGAGGTTTTGCGGTGTACACTCGACGGACCATCCTCGAGCTTGAACAACTTCGCTAGTTCACACAGGTATGTGCCATTGTACTTGGACCCTTTCTGCAATACCTCCAGGATCGGCCCACAGTTTTTGTTTTCACTACGCGGCCTAACCAAGAGCTTAAACAGCTCCGATGTTAAAAATACAAAACTAGGCATAAAATAGTGCTTTTGCTGAAACCTTATACAAAGTTTTGCACACGCGTGCGCGCGAGCGCAACAAACGTTTTGAGACATCAGAGAGGCAGATACCACTATACGCGTATACAGTGAATCGGCTGTCGAAAGAGTGCAGGAGTTCCGTGCCCGCGTACGCGCTTGCCGCAGTGCTCTGCAGAGCGCGCGGACGGTGCTCGCAGCACGCGTGATCGCCTTCGGCATTGTGCGAAATCGCGGACGCGAGTTCGCGTATACAGGATTTTCTCCTCGCAGAACACAAACGAAAGAAATAAAGTCATACATGGAAGAACTTGCTCAAGGCGTAATTTGATCGGGAGCCCTCTGGTGTCGTACACCGCTCAGCGCTAGACGATTACGCAACACAGTCCCAACGTGCGGAGTACGTCGCTGCGGGTATTTGACAGGCAGCCCCAAAGGCACGCGGTATTCGGAGGCGACAGGGAGAGGAAAAACAACCGCCCGGCTCCATTTGCTCTCTGATCCAATTTGTCGTCAGCCGCCTCGGGGAACTTAATTTGCCATCGAAAGTGCACTATAGGCCCACGAATGAGCAAAACCCAAAGAAGGCCATGTTCTCAGCAAGAATGGAATATCGACAGAGGAGGCCGCGTATTCCGCCTAAACGAGGCATAGAATAAACAGAGGGTCGCTCTCAATGTTCTCGAATGCCAAAAGAGGCGCCCAGATCACCCACAAACAAAGAATGATCCCTTAAGGCATACGCAGCAGAGAGATTTAACACCCGCTCCGAGCCGGCGGAGTGCGATCGAGAAACGTGTGTGCTACGAATTTCAACCAAGCTGACGGCTTACGGCGCCTTTATCTTTCGCTCGATTCATAGCACGTCCACCGACGTAAAACGGCGCTCTTCACGCGTGTTCCAGCGGCGGCGACACCACAGCGTTGATTCTGACGAATATATCACACCGCAAAATTCAGCATTTGTGTGTACCAGGCTGTCACTTCGTTCTAACCTATATACAGCTTTATACGATGCACAATCAACCCACCTGAAGCGCACCGCGGCACGCTCTCGGTGCGGCATTTACCGCGGAGCGTGATCGCTGGAAGGCAAGTGGAGATCGCTGGGTCGTCCTCAGCGGGCCCAAATATGATGATGGTGAAAAAGATTATGAAAATCATTGCTGCGAAACCAACTGTGGAACATGTATATACACGGCAGCGATTTTCCATTAGCAAACTGCTCCGAATCACAGGCACCGTTAATGTCGTCACAACTATCCGGGTAATAGTGCATGTATGTCTATGAGTGGCGGTGGCGGCGGCGGCGGCGGCGGCGGCGGCGGTGGTGGCGGTGGCGGTGGCGGTGGCGGTGGTGGTGGTGGTGGTGTAGCAGCAGGCGGGGTTAGCCTGGCATGCTTAGCCGGCAATAGTTCCGCCTGAGCATCTCATACGTTTCTAGCAAGGGTGTGTCACCAGACATTGCCCAATTCCGTGTGTCGGAGAAAGGCATGACAACAGACGTAGCACTCTCTTCCTGATTACTGCGGGCCGCCCCTTAAGGGAACACTACATCTTCGTAGCTCGCGTGTTTAAGACCTTTCTTTTGCAGACTGTGAAGCAACGTGTTTCTTGCCGTGTCAAACTGCGGACATCACCAAATAAAGTGTTTCACATCACCGATCTCACCACATAAGACACATAACGGGGAAGCAGATCGTCCAGTTTTAAACATCCAGGTCTGGGTGTAAGTGGGTTCTAATGCGACAGCAGTGTATACCGTCTTCACGAGTAAGTTCTTAGATCACACATATTTGATGCGGAGTTTTGTGGAGCGCCCGAAAATTATTGCGGATTGCGTCCTAAGCTTTCTGGTAATTCTTTGGGGCTCTTCTTCACTTCTTGAAGGAGACTGGACTGTATGAGCGCTTGTGACAATGGACCTTCCTCTGTGACTGACTCTGTGAATGACTAACTCTTTATGATTTTTTACATTCTCGCTCCTTATCTATTCTTCCCCCTTCCCTCTCCCCAAGCGTAGGGTAGCCAACCGGGCTCGTCCTTGGTTAACCTCCCTACCTTTCCCTTCTCGTTTCTCTCTCTCTCTCTCTTTGGGGCTCTCAATTTTGGGGAACATGATCTCCTCCTATATATGGTATACTGTAACGCCTAAATGTAGCTCACGCATCAAAGGGCACATTTTGCATAATATAGCCTGTTCTTACGGGAAGGCACCCCCTCCTGTCGAAGTTTTGAACTATGATTGAGAAAAAATGTATGATTTCTATACTCACAAAATTATCTGGCACTCTCGTCAGTTCAGATATCGGCCGCAAAAATAGCAAAAGCACCTTTCGGCTTCGTTCTGTACGCGCCCAGGACTGGGTCTGAACTGGAGTGAAAGAGTTCACGTAATGTAGGTTCTACACGCATACGGTCGCCAGAAATGACGCAACATCCATTTTGTAGAAAGAACGATCTGCTTAGTGACTTTCAGTATGTCATTGGCCCCAGTCCTCTTCATGCACCCCCTACCCCCATTATAACCATTCTTTTTCTTCTTTGCGTGGTTTAACGTGCCAAAACCAGTTCTAATTATGACGCTCGCCGTTGTGGAGGGTTCCGGAATAATTTTGACCACCTGGGGTTCTTCTTTAATGTGCACTACAACGCAAGCACACGGGCGTTTTTGCCTTTCGCCTCCATCGAAATGGTGCCGCCGCGGCCGGGATTCGATCCCGCGATCTCGTGCTCAGCAGCGCAACACCTTAGCTGACTGGGCCACCGCGGCGGGTATTATAACCATGGCAATTCTCTCTCTCTCTCTACACTACTCTCTCTACACACACACACACACTATATATATATATATATATATATATATATATATATATATATATGCTATTCTACTGCACCCTCCGACATTCAAGTGGCCGCCACTGCTAGCAACTGAATCGTAGACAATGTCAGCCTAGGGCAGCTGTTACATCTACCCCCTTTGATTATACTTATTTTCACTAAAGAAAGTTACATTTCACTAGGCGAGTCATTTGCACAAAGCCGCAATCACATCGAAACGCCCGAGGCAATCCGTATTGATCCCGCCAGCCCAAACCTGAGAGCCAACGTGTACGGTGCAGCGGCGGGAGAGTTGCTAAAACGGCGGCCGTGCTGCACGCGTCTCCTCCACGCGTGCACGTCTGCGCGCATCGAGCCGAGCGCTTCCAGTAACGAGGCAGGCGTCAAGCCGTCAAAAATGCGTTGGCTGCGGAAAGCGCCGCAGATCGATATGCAGAGTTATCTGGTCGGCCGCATGCGGAGAAACCCACGGTGCGCGCATACGCATAGACGAAATCATGGACGCCAAACGCAGGGCGCGCGCGATGGAAGAGGGGGGCGCGGGCCACGAGGGAGAGACGGAGTCGCGCAACCTTCCGCGTTCACACCACTGCACGCCCGTCATCTCGCCGCGCAGCACTGTCGGGGGAGCCGAACGTATTGAATCGGGAAATGTATGGAAATGTCACAGTCGTTCGGGAAACGTAGTTTCAGCGCGGGCGCCTTCCAGCGGTGAAAGCCTCTCTCTCTCGCCATCCTTGTCTAGGAAGCTGCAAATATAACACTCGACATTCGCTCGGCTCGACCGATCGAGTGAGCTACGCTCATTGTAAAACATCACCATCGATGACATTTTTTCCCCTCATCCAGGTCAACTGCGTATGTATTCTCAAGGCAAGCAAATCCAGGAAGAGTCGCGGCGAGGGATCGAACCCGCGACCTCGTGCTCGGCAGCGGAGCGCCATTGCCACTGAGCCCCCGCGGTGTGTTCATCAGTAAAAACTATACCCAGTGTATAGGGCCAGCTGTGTGCCGAGTGAACAGTGGAATCAGAGCAGCGCGCACGAACTCTTTAGCACATGCGTTGCCACAGACGGCTAAACGTTGTCGACGCTACAGCGCAACAATGGCGATTACCTTGCGCCAGTCGCTGCTGCGACTTGCGCACACGGCCGGGTTGCGTCACCCGAGCGGGCGTTCCGGTCCACATAACCGCGACGGTGGGAACAGTCCCACGAGGAACAAAACCTCGAGCGCTGCTGCGCATCGTGTACACACTTGTCCCTCGCCCTGCGAAGTCGGGAGACAAGAGTTGCCCCCGCGCAGGCGCACCTCCATTCTCATATGGCACAGTGCAGACTCGAAGGGACAACGTTAATTCCCGCGTATTTCATCAGTTGGCCGTGTTCACGCGGTTTCGTCTGCGCCACCGTCCGAAAAAGACGTGGCTATAGCTAGGGCAATTAAGAAAGCGACATCCAATCGGCGGGTATGCATGCTCCTCGTGCACTTTATGAAGTGAAGCCGCAGACCGCACTTTGCTGCATGCGCATATATCTGCAGCGAATCGCTTCTTCCATGAAGAAAAAATGACGGAATGCGACGCACCGCGCTTACTATTTCGACCTGTGAAACATAACCATGTTCCTCTCTTTCTGGGGTTTTACGTGCCAAAACCAGTTCTGATTATGAGGCACGCCGTAGTGGAGGGCTTCGGATTAATTTTGACCACCTGGGGTTCTTTATGAAGTGCACTACAAGGCAAGCACACAGGCGTTTTTGCATTTCGCCTCCATCGAAGTGAGGCAGCCGCGGCCGGGATTCGATCCCGCGACCTCGTGCTCAGCATCGCAACGCCTTAGCTAACTGAGCCACCGCGGCGGGTAAAAACATAACCATGCAGTCCAAGTTTGTTTGAAAAACAAATTGCGAAAACACTCTCACTATATACCTAAGCGTAAGAGCTTTTGGTAAATACGGGCCTGGGGTATTTACGTGCCAAAACAACGATCTGATGATGAGGAACGCCGTATGGTGGGGAACTCCGGATTAATTTGGACGACCTGGGTTTTTTTTAAGGTGCACCTAAATTCACAGTACACGAGCGTTTTTGCATTCCGTCTCCGTCGGAATGGGGCCGCCATGGCTGGGATGAAACCCGCGACCTCGAGCTCAGCAGCGCAACGCCATAGACACTATCTACAGATAACGCGGCGGGTGAAATAAAAGGCTCAGATGTGCATGTTATTGAGTTCGCGCGTACGACGCTGCCTGCATGCGTGCCGCCCTACAGTATGCTAGTTATGCAGATCAGTACGAGACGCACTTGCTTACATGTGTACATTTCTGCGAGAAGTGCTGCGCTCATGCTGTATAGTTAGTAAGATGCACGCGAACACGTGCAGAATCCTCGGCGCTCACGTTATTCTCGCCGTCTTCAAGTTCACGCCCTGACCACAAGTGGAAAGTGCGACCACGTCTAACTGCGTACAGAGAAGCGCGCCCACGCGTGCATGTATGCGAGTATTCACTTTCGCACATTTGCATATTTTCCTAATCATTTCCGACCTCTTTAAATCGTATACCAATGAAGGATGGCCAAATGAGCGTGATCCTCGTTAGCCTCTTCGTCTGGCAGCCGCGGTGTTTCAGTGGCTTAGCACAAAGCAGCGAGTTCGATTCCCGGGCGAAGGGACTGTTCTTCGAAGGGGAGCGCGCAGCGTTAAAAAAAAAAAAGAAAGAAAATGAATACTGAGATGCCGGTGCACGTTTAAAGAATCCCACGTGCATGGCCAAAGATAAATCCGGTGGCTCTCGCCAACTGAGTCTCGCATACCTCCGCTACAGCCGCGGTGTCGTCGAGCGCAACACGGAAGGGCGCCGCAGAACCATGCACCACCACCACCACCACTCGACCGCTCCCATGTGAGCGGCGAAAAACGTTTCTGTTCCGGTCCAAGCGTTTCCCGCTGAAAGCGCGCGATCGCCAGCGCTTTCGGTGCTAGCTCTCGCGAGCGGGCAGTCGCACAGCCCCTTCGCCAATGGCCATAAGCACCAGGAAGTTGAAACGAGCGCGAATACAGCGCGGAGGAGTACGTGCAACGGATAGCGCCGCGCCGGCGTACGGTATAAGGTTGACGTTAGGTGCATCAAGGAACACATTCGCTGCCTTCCACATACTGTGGCGTAAAGCGCGCTAGCGACATACGCAAGTAGTGGGAGGGAAGAAGAAAGACAGCGTACTGGGAATGAACGAAAAGCGCGCTGTTAGATTACTTGCACCCAGGTGAAAGAGAGAGCAAACTCTATTGACCCGTTATGTGTGGTAGTGTGATCAAAGCAGAGCCCCCTCTTCGCTCTTCGAGGCCGGTGGCGTGGGTCAGCTTGGCAGCGGGGATAGATGAGAGGAAGCGGGTGATGGTGAGGGAGTGGGGAACGGTAGCATTTCCCCTGTTACGTGACTAGGGAGTTTTAGATTTTGTGCACATAAAGTTTAATGAAGCAAGCCACTGTGTCTACAAAGGAATGCAAAGAGGCACACAAAAGAAAGCAAAAGAGGTACAAACAAACAAAAAATAAAAAAGAAACGAAAAGAAACACAAGCAGGGCGTACCGCTTTGTGTGCGCAAATGTCCTACTGGGTGCCGTTCGGGTTCTAAAACTCCCTACTGAAGAGAGCAGTGTGGGCTTGGCTGGTACATAACTGTAGAACAATAGTGTAAAACCAAGACCCACACGGAGGAGGGCGTTTGTGTCTCACCTCCTGTCGGTGTCTTTTGCGCAGCGTATATACAGTTCCGTACTGAAGTGTTCCCAGTGACATTCCCGGAAGTTGTAAGTTGTATAATAACGACGAACGTACATAGGTATTTGTGTATGTATCTCGTTCACTAAAAAAAAAAAACGGAGAAAAAAAAAACACCCAAGAAAACAAAACCGCACGCGGTTCCCGTCGGTGTAGCGCTTCTCTGGCGTGCACAAAAAAACTGTGAAATCAGCTTCACTGCCGAGGAAGCGATGCGGGCAAGCCACCTGTACAGTAACGGACAACAGTCATACCACAGCGTGCCATGCGATTCGAAGTGCCCAAAGTGCAACAGGCTGACGACTCAGGTATATGCTGTCGTGTAGTATGCGGCCTGACTTCATAAAATGATGGGCTTCAAGTCTCAAAGCTGGCACAACGGGCTACGAAAGACGCCGTAGTTGAAAGTTCCGGGATAGCTTCGACCACCTGTATTTCTTAAACTACAGCCTTCTAAGTACACGAGCGTTTCTCATCAACACATCAACAAACTTATCGACTGATCCCCGGGCACTGGTGTTTACATGACAATAAACATGCTTATGCCGAAGCGAAGAGCGTTCTCGACGAATCATCAATCTCCAGGACTGTTTTCAAGAAAACGCTGAACATGCGTCCCCTCGAAAAAAATGTCTCGCTAAGCCGTTGGACGCATGTCAAGCTTGTAAATAAGCTCAACTTTCCCGTTAAAACTTTATATCGCGATGTTTCAAAACAACTGCTCAATTCACTATCAAGAATGGACGTCAGTCAATTAAAAAAGCACTGACGCCACCCGTTAAAGTCGCCCCAGCCGCTTCAAAAAAGTGGACCCTCTGACGTCATTTGGGCTATCACCCCACATCCCGCGCAGCAGAGCCGGTCTTCTGCATGCTGGGAGTGGCGTTTACACGTCGGCATGTGCGCACATACTCCTTATGCGACGGATCGATTCACCAGACTGCGAGTTGAGGCGTGTGCTCTAGCAGAAGGTGCACCGTTTGTAATGGGCACCTTCTGCACCGTTGGTCGACCCGGTTCGGAGCGGTTCCTTCAATATGTTCCGGTTCGGTTCCAAGATGGCGGGAAAACAACGCTTCAACTCCGATTTCCGGTTCAGGTTCGGCTCGGTTCGACACGTCCTTCAACAGCGCTTGTGCAAATGGCTCGCCCGCATTGCTCGCGTAGCAGTGAAGCCGCCGGCGCACACGAGATAAAACGCTGCAACGTCCTGGTTGTCAGCAGCATTCAGGAGCCGAAATTTCATACACGCGTATAATTACGCCTCCCAAGGCCCCAGTAAGCCCTCAAGACAACGTTCGGCCCACATCGTGCAACAGAGTTAGCTCAACAAAAATGCATAGATCTGGTTGTAATCTGCTAAGAGAGAAACAACGTAGTCGCACGGTTATGTCGAGGGTTTCGAACCAGATTTCGCAGTATTTATGCGAGAATGAATAATAAATACACTGCATGCTTAAATAAACAAATAATGAAAGAAAGAATACAATAAGGCCCTAGAATGACGCTGTAACAAAGCTAAAAAAAGCAGTGGGTCGCCAGATTTACGAACCTAATAAGAAAATAAAGAAATAATCTCCTCGAAGTGTGAAAACGCACCAAGTGTACAAAAAGAAGACAGCAACAAGCACACGCTCGGTGCTAACAAGAAAAATGACGTTCACGAAAGAAATTTCGCAAACTAAGCTTGGATGGCTCCTGCTCAAGGTACTTCCTTTTTTTTTTTTTTTTTTTTTTTCTTGCAGATTCTTCAGGAGAGCGTCCCTTTCATCTTGGAATTTCGGGCACGACCACAAAAAGTGTTCAATGTCTCCTGTCTCGTCGCATGCCGTACAGTTCGGAGAATTGATTCACCTTCCGCATGCGTGCCTGCAAAACCTTGTATTTGCTGAGGGATCAGTTATAGCCCGCAAGGAAACTTCACGTCTCCTAATCGAATTCTTAAGAGAGACTGGTTTTATGGACATATGGTGAAACCCTTCAGCGGTATTGTAAGAGACGCTCGGGCGGAGCAATTGCAGGCCTTGATCGCCAGGCTAAACCCGCCTGTTGCTACAATTCACCACCACCACCACCACCACCGGGGCACTACCAAAACCGCCACTAGTCACATGATGATTTGAACGGCCATTCCCGAGGCATCTGCGGGAAACGGTCTAGGGGCGCCGAGCTCACGGGCGATTTGCCGCACATCTCAGGGAAGCGCGTTTTCACCCGCGCGCGGGCAACAGCCTGACAGTGACCGTAAATGAACAAAGCCTGTTTCAGATGTCGCCACTCCGAGACACGAAACGCTCCAATAGGGGACGCCGCGCGGATATCGCGAAAGGATTCTTTCACAAGGTCCATGGCGTCAGCCGCAGCAACGATGCCAGCTACGAATGCGCGCTCCTGCTGGCACGTCGATGCGCCACGCACTCTCCTTCCGTGCTGACATTGGCCAGACGCAGCGCAACTGCGAAATTGTTCAGCAAATCCGAACTCTTGCGAATTGTCTGAAGGAATCAAACTGGCTTAATGCGGTGGTTTGCATGACACTCTGGCTGTATACACGACGGTTCAGCCTGCTTTTTGTGCGACATACTTTCAGCCCGTGCGTGCATGCAGTAGTACTTAACAGAGACGAAGGGACATGCAGGAAAGTTACAAAGTAGTCACCTTGTTACCGTAAAGATCGCCCTCCAGAGGAAAACACGCGCTTGGCTATACCGGCATCACACATGAACACCGTCTAGATTTACGCAGCCATGCATACCAACGAGGTCGCCTCCAAAGCGAAACGGCTCTCAGCGTTGGTAGTATACGGGCAACAAAAGGCACGCATACAGATGTGTGAAAATCGCAGTTCACAGTTCCTTTGCCTACGCTCGAACGCGCCGGTTCAGTGCGCAAAGTTTTCGTCAGCGAAATCCGAAGCATCGCTCGATTCGGTATGCTGAACTGTCTAACACATCGATACGAGCCAATTAACAGAGCCGTGCGTCTAAGACACTTTTCCGCAGGTTCGGCTGAGACTCGCTATATTTACGACGTCAGTTCTCGACAGCCTTGCCGCCACATACTGCCATGCGCATCCCCGGACTTGACTGCCTTTGCCATAGTTGGAACGGTTGCCTGCCGCCTCTTCATGCGTGAACTCCTCGGCAGTCTTTTATATTAGTGTGCACGGCACGACTGTGGACGGCTCCGCCAGACGCAGTCACAAGTCCACCCCCATCTAATGACGCCTTCTTGAGCAGTCTCCATCGAACTTGAGCAGTCTCCATCACCAATGCACCCGTTTCGCCATTTCTCTATCCTCTCGCTGCTTACCACTCTCTTTCGATTTTAAACCGGATGTTTCTCTTCCGGATAACCTCTCTGCCTTTATTCCTCACCCTCTCTCTATTCAGCGTAAATACGTTTTGAGCCTCTCGGTGTGGGCACATAACCTGTCACAACTGCCTAGTTCTTACAGTAGTATAACAAATGCGAGTGACAATACGCGTGATGACGGAGACGAATACGACAACTGCATCAATGGCGGCGACAGCGACACCGTGTTAACACAAAACGAGCGGAATTCTCGCAGAATTCTTTTTAGGCATTTGACAGTGGAAAGCCGCCGGCAGTGACATATTATTCAGACGGATCTTCTCAGTGCTTTCTTTCTCTTCGTTTGAGAGGAGGACAATGTTACACAAGAACGTTTATAATGCATTCCCGAAGAACAAATAGTAACACGATGTCGCTATCTGCGCCGTTGTTACCGCCTGCTGCGGTATCAGGGTAATACGGCAACGATAATACGTATACATCAGGCCTCAACGCCATGCTGTTTTAGATGAACCCATTTCAAAGAAATTGAGAGATCGTGGACTGATACCACTGCGTCTGCTCTTTCACAACAAATAAATAAAGTTTACCGCATTGCTTCTGTCCCCTGATCAGGTGCCGGGGATCATCTCACGCTTACATCCAACTGTTCTTCCTCTTGCTGCCTCCATTTCTGTATTAACGGGTCAGGTGGACGTGAAAAGAATGTTTGCCTCATCGCAAGTTACCGCACCGACCGCGACAAACTAGAAACAAGTCGACCCTCCCATTTCTGGCGCCATTAGCGTGCCGCGAATAAGAGCCCATTCCAATTTCGCCTCGTAAGACGGCTACACAGAGAAAAGCCGGGACGATATAGAGTGGGGCTTTACGTGTCAGGGGATACGAGGGACGCCGCAGTGGAGGGCTACAGCTAGCATATAAGCTTCCACCACCTGACAAAAATGTGTCTGAGTAAGCATCCCTTTTTTCCCCTTCTACCTTTCACTCCCGCACAACTATAGTCAACCGCAGCTTCATCGACGTAACAATAAAGTCATTGCGGCATTTGTGGAGAATCGAACACCGGAGGCCCGCGAGCCCAAAATACATTTTTCTCAGAGCCACGTGGACACTTGTAGAACTCGTGCCAGCCAGCTTCGCAAACGGGAAGCGCACAGCCTTTTTTTTTTTTTTTCCACCACCCGTTCTCGCTTCAGTTTTCTCGCGCAAGCAGTACCTCGCGTTAAAGTAGGCACGCGCCACAGCTATGGTAGCATAGCACATGCAATATGCTCGATCGTCTTCCGCCACACTGCGGAGTTGCAAAGCTCCTGGCGCGACGCCACGATGTGCGGCCACGCCGGAATCCAACCAACCAGAGAGCAGTGCAAATTCCCCGCTCTTTACTTCTTCGCAGAGATTTCTTTTTCTCGCTTAATATCCTTCTCACTGGCGGTGTTCTTTCCCCGAGCCTGCTCGTCAACAGGACGGAAAGGCCAGCCGACCGTGACGCCCTAACGACTCGCCGAGTGGTCCTCGTTTTCCAGTGCCTTTATTTTTATTTTATTTCTGTTTTTCTCTTTTTTTTCTTTTCTTTCGCGAGGCATGCACGAAAGCGCGGACGGCTCCAAAGGCTACGCGCGCGCGAGCCCAACACGCCCGTTTCGAAAGGCAATCGTCCTCGACTCGGCCGAGTCTGCGCGCACAGCGAGGAACCAGTCGCGCTCGGACAACACGAACCCGCGTGCCTCCAGAAACTTTCGAAACAGCGCACATTCCGGGCGACCGCTGGATAGGACCGGAACATGAGCGAGAACGGACTCTCAAACAGGGTTTTCTTCGACCATTTTCAGAGGCCTTCGCAGTAAGACAGCGCAGGCTCTCGATCACCACGCTAACGCAGGACACGACACCTTGCTCGCAAGGGGAGCGAAATAAGAGGCCGCACTGTTTATTCTCCACAAAAGCGGGGACCCTGTGATTTTCACTAGTGGGACTTCTCGTTTTTAAACGAATTATCCACGAGCGCGATACTGTACACCAGTGAACAGAACTTTTTAAACCAATATTTTTTTTTAATCAATGTTAAACAGCCCTATTTTTATGCGAGCGTTTTATTATATTTTTTTAATCAGCTGCGGCAGAGAGTTTCATGCTATCCTGTTTCTACTAGAAATGCTATACAACCTTTGTTTTTAAGTTTTAATAAATTGCGATATTACACACACCAACTCATGATGGCCCTTTTATGCAATGCCTATATACCGGTACAGTATGCATCAATTACCGCTTTTAATTTGTGAGCGGATGTTGCAATGAATCCTTGAATACGTGCTGTAATGTCTTCTAAATAATTCTATGCAATGTTCTTGAAAGCAATACATATAGAAGTTATTAGGCATTTGAGGTCTCTTGTAGCGCTGACCTCATTGGTAGAAATGGTTTCGTGTGTTTTATTCAGTGTTCAGTTTTATGTATTTCTTTGTCTAATCCATTACACGCTTTATTGTCTTGTGCACCCATGTATAAAACTAAGTCCCAAAAGTATGGGCACTGACCACGCTTGTGATCTACTAAACAACATGCATGTACTCTATGCCATCCGAGTGTTCGCGCAAAGCTTCACTTCAGGACTATATAGTGACAAAGTTTACACCGCGCATAGGCTGAGATATTTTTGCCGAAATCAATATTGAGAAAAACCTTCTTTTTAAAACAGTAGTTATTCCAGAATTTAATAACCGACAAAAACGCAGCTGCAGAGATAACCGGCCACAAAGCGTGTTTGTCCTCATGTAATATAATAGCACGTAACTATATCTGTAATGTTGTTAAGACTTCGAAAAATGCACGCAAAGGGGGGGGGGGGGGGGGGGGGGTCAAGAAGAAGCAAACAATTGTAGAAAAAGCGTTGAAATTAATGGAATTGAAAGAATGGAACTGGTCAAGTCAGCAATTCCTGCACTGGCAATGGTACATCATTCGCCATTCCGAGGAGTTAAAAGGAGTGGAATTACGGGGATTTCCACTCTCGGAATGGAGGGCCCAACTACGCAACTCTGTTCGCCACGCATGAACTCAAATGCTGCATGGTGGCTCGCAGTATGAAAATATGTGGAATGGCGTTGCTATATATAACGTATTGAACTTGTCATAAATGGGACGTTTTAGCCATAAAAAAAGAAAAAGAAAGAAAGAAAAAACACAATCAGCATTTTTGATGATAATTTATAGTGTTTATTGGCGCAAGGGCCAGATTTGGCCAAAGAGCGCCGAAATCCGCACTTTTCAATTGCAGAAAATGAAAAAAACGATAATAAGTCATTCACATAGGCTAAGTAAATGAAAACAGATTTGCGAGTAAAATGTTTATTAACAAGAAAGAAAGATTAAGAAATGACCCCCAAGTCCCCATTCCATGCATCTTCCATCCAGTTTTACGCCGACAATATTATCATGCTCACGGGAAAACGCAGTTGAACACGGTCACAACTCTGCACCTGTAAATAAAATTGCTGCTGTGCAAACAATAATTAAAAAAAAAACTATTGGAAGTTAAACAAACGCCGCGACATTGCCCTGCCCTCCTACACATGAAAAAAAAAAAGAGAGAAGTACCCCACCGAAACCGAAATGCCGACTCACAACGTGCACTGGGGACATGAACAGAAAGCGAATGCCTTATATAGGATGTCCCAGCTAACGTTAGCCAAGCTGTTGAAAAAAAAAAAAAAAAAAAAAAAAAAAAAAAAAAAAAACAGACTTGCCAGATACGGCTTTAAAACCTACGGTGTTCGGTCATCAGACACTTGACACCTTAACAACGCAAGTCTTTTAAGCGTATTTTGCACCGTCATTTCTTAATATATTTTTTAAAAACAGATTGGCTGATGTTAGCCAATCTGACTGAGACTGATGCTCTCAAATCTTTATTTCTGAAAATTATTAATCGGGACTTTTATCACTTTCTACATGGTCCCCAGTAAGTGAATTGCATGCGTCCCGCCGTTAAATTAAAACTATAAACTAATGGGTTTTACGTATCAGAACTATGATTTAATTATGAGGCACGCCGCAGTCAATGTTGATTAATTCTGACCATCTGATTAATTTTCACTACCTGGGGTTCTTAATGTGCACTCCACACATCGCTTCCATAACTACACCTTGTTCCATGCAAAAACAATGCCTTTTTCAATACCATGAGGTACTGTACATGAAGAAGCTTCGTTTCGATTTGCAGAGCGTTAACGCCTGAACCAACGTGCCTGTGTAAGGCCAGCAATTCTGTGTGTGACGCGAGAGTGCGTGGCTTCAGCAGCTAGACGACGACATGGCGACGTGTTTTTTTTTTTTTTTTTTTTTAACTCCGGCGAAGAAACATTGCAACCTGTTTCGTTACGACCAGGGCCGATCCACGAAACGGCGCAATATCGTACAGCGTCTCCGTAGCGTTAGCTCCTACGATGGTATACGACTGGGGAATGTGGGCCGTCTCTAAGGGCTAGCTGTCACGAGCGAAGATTGCGAGAAACTGCTTTCTGCCCTCTCGCTTTCATAAGCAACTTGTTGCTTTCCAACGTGACGCACGCGAAATGCAGTGGTACGTTTTGAAGAGCCACGAAGTGCCTGGAACAAGCCAAAGAATGATTAGCATTAAAGATTGATTTGCTTCACGGCTATCACAGCTTAATCGCAGCCTGAAAACGCTAGCTATACTATACGTCCGACAATGAATCCTGCGTATGTCGCCGGCTCTGGCAAACGTGGCGTGGAAGCAATTGCAAACACGGGGTGCCTAAACCTACCGACGATACGTCCTATATCCCAAGTTCATGCTCGAGTCACGTAAGATCGCCGTTGTTTTCCAGCATGGCCGCGGTGAGTGAGGGATGGCTGTAGTGACTTCTTATATAACATTGCAAATACGAAGCTTGAAACACGTCAGCACTGCAGCCCCGCCGAACAGGTCGAGTGCCACTCGCGCCATGAGCGGCACAGTTGAGTCAGCAGCGCCCAAGGCGACCGCCTCTGCCCAAGGGCAACCACGGCACACACCGGGTCTGCCGCGTTATGTCAGCTTCCTTTCTCATCAAGCAGCCGCGTATTCCACAGTCAGCGCCGGCCGACTGCGTGAGTCACCTTGGTCAACGGAACGTGACCGGAACAGGAATGCCGGCGCAGCTGTAGCTTATAGCGAACTCGAGTGGCCGCTCTTGAGGCGCGTGTGTAGTGGTGCGCGCGCGAAAGGGAAAATACGGCAACGCAACGCCCACCGGTGGTAACGCAAATTATCGGCACACGGTGGCGGCAACGCTTTCACGGTGCTTGGTGGCTTTTACGCAACGGCACACGCCCGCCGCGCGGAAAGAAAGAACGTCGAGCGACAACTGAGGCTCTGCTGGAATCAACGCATGCAATGTTGACCGCATCGCGATAGTATGTATATATACGATACTAATTTCGATTTCACGGCGGGAGGCGTCACGCGTGCCAACGCAGTCACAGTCTATAGGCTTCTGGCAACTTCAAGACGGCTCGGCGTCACTTTAGGGTTTCGATAGCGCTATATAGGCCAGAGACGACCAATCAATTGCACACACCGAATCACTGCTCGCACGTTTTCCAGACTGACTTCATTGCCCTTGACAGAAGCGAAGCAACGGGCGTACCGCAGAGCGGGCTGCGCACGACGCAGCGTGCTTCTCGGCACGCTGTAGGAAACGCAGATAGAGATGTCTCCAGCGAAGGCCTGGTGATGGCACCTATACTAAGGGCGAAGAAGGGCGAGACGTGCTTCTCTCTGCCGGTAGACTTAAGCAATGCAGAGAAAGCATTTTTCTCCCCCAGCTTCACGTGGTTGGCAAATCGCTCACTGGCCAAGAAGAGGACACACACAAAGAAGCAGCAGCAGCGTAGGTGTGAATCGACATATATAGTCATGTTTTGAGGCAACAACAACAATATAGAGAGCTTGACGCTCAATCATATCTCACCAATTATTTGATCCCGCCTTAATTTCAACACTTCCACGTCAGCATCCTCGTCAGCTTGAGCTTGAGGTCACACCATCCTTGGCCTATATAACCATCAATCCTCACTGCGATAAGTGTGACACGCTAGAAACAGAATAAACGCGTATTGAATGTCCAGCTTATACAGATACGAAAAGACTTGCTATTTAAGTAGAATGGGCCTCAATTTCTAAAACTACAGCTAGTAAGAATACTATAGGCCCCTTGGCTTGTCCTTTAATGCAACAACAAGCTTTATATTTCCTACCCTCATTTCTTCGGGACACTGACTTACTTACAACTAGAAAATATTCATCCGAACCACTATTTCTGTGTTACCTATACATAATAAATTGTTCTTCTGCCCTATTTTTTTGTCATCTTTTCCCGCTTTCCTCATTTTGCCAGGCGGTTATGTAAACGCCCATAGAAATCTTTCGTTTTGATTCGTAACAATCAATCTTCAAACTCAATCCACTGACTACTGTTGGTTAGTTCATATGTGGTAAATATGCGCCTGTTGGTTGAGAACACCATGCAGTGCAGCGAAAGACATGGGTCGCCTCCGTGCGAGTCTGGAACGCAAGCCCTGCACTGCACGGAGCTGGTGAGATCGGTACGGCGCAGTGACTGCAGTTTCTTCTCATTATACTTGAGAAAATGAAAGAATAATTTAAAAAAAATCATATACGGTCAGCTTCATTCTTATGCATTCCTTTCTCTTTCTTTCTTTTCTTCTTCTGCCGGTAACAATATATCGAGTGAGCCCCGACGCAGTAAAATTCACCACAACGTAACATGGCGAAATCTGGCAGCGACAGATGCGAATACGGGGCATGCGAGGCCAGCGCGCACTGTATATAGACACGGATGATACAGGAATGGGCGCAAACAAATCCCGCTTTTCCGGCGCAGTATATAAAACTTCTTTCCACGACACAGGAAGCAGCCGCATACGTCATCCAGTTGCGTACTTGTGCCCGATACTTCTTATCAAGCTTCGAAGCTGCGCAAGTCAATGACCGTACTACCTAGCTTTACCATTACAACCAAACTTGTCGTTGTTCTGAAATGCTTTTTATTTTATTAGGCTTCAACAACCCAGCCTTGACTATATACCGTCATACGTGGAGCAAGAGGTAAAAACTAAGAAATTTGCAGTCTCATGATTTGTTCTCCGCACAATATATATATATATATATATATATATATATATATATATATCAACCATAGAAATGTCTGAAAGTAAAGGAATGCAAAGAGAAGAAGAAAAATAAAACAACAAAACAACGCACACCTTAGAATCTACATGAAGCGAAGCTTTGGGGGTGAAGCGGTTAATCAAATGCTCTAAATTTACCCGTTTCATTCATTCCTGCATCTCTGGCCTAAAGGAAACATGTCCTCTCTCGCGCACCCGTGAATGTGACACACGCGGAGATCACCTCGAAGAACTAGCTGGCGTTGGCACGACCGAAGTACACGTGCGGTTGTGACCTAACGGTTAGAGCATGGGGCTGATGTGCTGGGTTCGATCTCACCATCGAGCTCGTACCTCAATTTTACTTTATCTTTTTTCCCCCTGCAAGACAGTAGTTTTGTTCGGCAAGACAGCAGCAGCACCCAGCAGCCACGGTCCGGAATGTCCGGGAGGGTTCGCAAAGAAAGCTTGGCTTTGAAAGGACGCGCGTATACTTGGGCACTTCTGAAATACTTTAGCCACTCACGGCGCGAAATAGTTAACGGTACGATGACGACGAAAATAGCGTGACACTTCCTTGAGTGACATGTGGGTCTTTGTTAGAGAGACGCTGCGAACGACCTCACATCAGCCAGCCACGAATCAGTCAATGCATACGATACATGTATACAAGAATATCAGACAAGCATATAAGATAAAACATTAACTCTTCGTGAGAAAAGCAGTAGCCGGCGCCGCAATCGACCCCCAACATCTCATTTTTATCGTGTCAATACAAAAGGCCAATGTACCAAATAGTCATGGTTATGCTCATTACCCAATTAGTTTTAATCTTTGCAAATCTCGTCCTCAGTACACCGACTTTCCATGCCCAATCTTACCATCGTGTCTCTCTGAGCCTGCCCATGAGAAAGATCTAAAGTGTGCACTTTGAGCGTTAATTACACTACAGCACGACGTTACGGATGCTCAAAGTCGGTTTCCTGGCACGATTACTGTTCTGCGCAGTCAAATAAAATAAAATATTATTGTTATTCAACCTGATGCGCTAAACTAGGTCTCGCCGCTATGCTCTTCTAAATTAAACTGTGGGAAATTATGTCCATCAGCGTAGACATTTGTGCTTGTTGGTGTAACACGCTTGCAGACTTTCTTCTTGTAGCGCAATAAAACACACGGACGTGTTTTTTTTTTTTTTTTTTTTGCGCTACAAGAAGAAAATCTGTAAACTATGGGGTTTAATGTCCCGAATCTGGGTGGCATGGTGGGCTATGAGGAACGCCGCAATGAAGGGCTCCGGATTAATTTGGACCACCTGGAATTCTCTGACGTGCCCCTAAATCTAATTACACACGATTTCTTTTTTTTTTTTTTTTTTTCAGTCAGCCCCCACCATAATGCGGTCGCTGCTGCCGGGAATCGAACCCGCATCCTCGTGCGCTCAGCAACGTTCTTCTGAGACAGCACATCTGCACATTCAGGAGTTTATGAGCTTGCATGTACACGCCAAAGAGGTCAAGAAGGGAAAATAATGAAATCCGCCCGCACACAAAAGAAACAGCAGTGCTTGGGCGGATATTCACGGCGTTCCGCGCGCATCAAACGAAGTTCTTCTGAGAGGAACGACCTTCAGCAATGGTCGACCGGCGCGCTGTCTGCGCAGTAAGGGGGGATGTGATGACGCATGCAGGCGCCTCTTCTTACATCGGCGGATATCTCGCCACCTTATCGACTACAGAGTATCTGAATGCGTGCCGCGGGGCCGTCCATCCAGCGGTACACACTATATATATATATATATATATATATATATATATATATATATATATACCCCGTAAAAGCGGCAACTGAGAGGAACGGCGTGTCGTTGGGTGTCGCCCCAGCGACGGGCTGGAAGGGAATGCAGTTATTCTGAACAATTCTATACCGACGACATAAAAGGGCCGCGCGAGGCGTTGCAAAAGCCCGACGTTGGTATTTCTTTCGTGCATATCACTCCGCCTCGCCTACAGTGTTATACGTAATGAAGCACCCGCCGTGGTGGCGTAGTCGCTTTGGTGTTGCGCTGCTAAGCCCGAGGGATCAAATCCTGGCCGCGGCGGCCGCATTTAGATGGCGCCGAAATGCAAAAACATCTCCAAGTACCGCGTGCACTGGGTGCACACGTTAAAGAACCTCAGGTGGCCAAAATTAATCCGGAGTCCGCCACTACGGCATACCTTATTGTCAGGTCAGGGTTTTTGCACGTAAAACAAGGGAATTAATTTTTGCGTAATAAACGTGACACTTCACAAAATGTTGGTGATAAAAGCCGGTCGTCAGCTTAAACTGCAAAATGCGGTTCGTAGAGTGGGTATAAGAAAGTAGTCATGCAGCACATTGCAACAGCAACAAAATGACCAAGCAGTCCCGTGGCGTAGATGTGGAGGATGCGACGGCGGGTGAGCTTTTGTCACGAGAGTGAGCCTGTCAATTATCTAAGAAGGCGAGTCAACAGCACTTGACATCAAATAAAGGCAAGGGCTTTTTGGGCGGATTAGTGTGGTTTGTTCTTTAGATTGCACTATACCTTCGAGATCGACCCATACTTTTCGTAGAGTAAAGCCACACTTACGGTTTCGGTTCTAGGCGCGCGCAGTTTGAACGAGCGCATATGGGTTTTATTTCCGCCTTTTTGGACTAATTACGCATTATTACTGCTCCGTACATAGCTCTATACGCTAACAGGGTGCGTCTTTTACGTTCCAAATTTCATTCTGACAGGTTTTTTGTTCTCCTACGTGCATTCATCTAATTTGACGAGACGAAGGTGACCAGATACTAAGATCCCACCGAAACCCGAATCGATCTGAAGTCGCCAAAGACAACCTTGTCTTCAGAAAAGAAAGAAAGAAACGGCGAATTCCTCGCTCCACTACATGTGTGCTAAAGATAAAGCTACAGGTTAATCCTTCAACAAAATTGACCCAGCTCAAACGTAAACGCGAATGAAAAGCAGCGACTCGTTCGTCGATTCCTCGCAAATATAGACACACACAAAAAATGTCACAGTTTCACCCTAAGGGCGAAGCAATGAATGCGATAGCAACACAGCAATGCCATACGAAGTAAGGTGAGCGGCTTTGGTAGCAATATGAATTGTAGTAAGCATGAGCTGATTAAGTAAGCAGGTGTGCTGCGGCGTAAGTAGACCGACATGAAGAGAGACTCGATGACCACGAGAAGACGCGTGTGAAACGGTGGTGTTGATGAGAAGCGCTTCCCGTAGGCAGCGCGTGCGGAGAGACACACCTGTAGCGCTGCACTGCCGATCCGGGCAGCATTGCATGTGTAGCGTGCGTTGGAAAATGTGGCCCGACTATTACTAACTGAATGAACAAGCGTGGTGTGAGCACGCACAAACAAACATGAATAGATCACACTGAATGACTGCAGACAACGACTGTGAAAACGCTGGCAGCAAGCGCATACGCCGCAGCGGGCGAAGGTACGTGCGGTCTATCGCTTCAACGGAAACTGAGCGGCGAATGCACAGCGCATACAAAGGTCAGAGTCGTGTGGAGATAAGAGACGGTGCGGGCGAGCGACGAGCGCGGTTGTTGGCAGAGAAGTGCCCCCCCCCCCCCCCCCCCCGCTCCCTCCGGCGCTGGCTTCCCGCTTCCTTGCTTGCGCGTGGGAGATTGAGTGCGTTCGCTATCCGTGATAGCGCGCGTCCCCGCACGCTTCCGCTCGGGCATACGGCGCGCGGCGAAGATTTTATCTATACGGAACCTCACGGCGATGCCGACGCCAACGGCAGAAATCCGGTTGAAGTGTCCATATAATTGCTATCGCAATAAAACTGGGCATTCGCTACTCTAGCATGAAAATGCGGGGAACTGAGTGCGAATAACTGCGCCTACGCCACCTGTTACACTAGCAGCACTTGGCGAATTTCCTTGTAATCGCACTGTTACCATCTCTCTGCCGCGTTGTTTTGGTCACAGGTGACAACAGCGCCATACGGTGTACCTTTATAACTTTTAATTGCGGGATGAGGCGGGTCTCGTACACATGCTGCATACTGTCTTCTTCAGTTGTAGCATAATTTGAGGTTTTTATTTCATATCACAAAGAAGCATGGATACAATAACCCGGCTCACACAGTAGTGCATGATTGATTGACCGGTTGATTTCAACGTCCAAAAGCAACGCCTGGTCTGAGAGACGCCGTAGAGCATGCACAGCTCGGTTAATTTTGGGCACTGAAGGGTTCATGCATTGCACGTGCGCCTAATTCTGCAACCACCACGGTCGGAAATACAACTCGTGATCTCGTGCTAAGCCATGCATTATACCGTAGACACTAAGCCACCGAGGCGAGTCATAGCAGTGGTCGGGTACGAATACTAGTTGTAATGCGCAAAGTTTTATACTTCCAAGTCCAAAAAAGGCCACTCCCGAGACGCCACTTTTTCTATGCATTTATATCGCGAGATACCTTCAATACTTCGATTTCCCTTTTAATTTGGCCCACAGAAAGTGACGTCTCATATAGCAGGAGGACGTACGACTGCTCTTCGATTTTGCAAAACGATTTCACGAAGCCATTTTCAAGAAGCAAGCGCCCCGCCCCGTCTCCACTAAACGACCAACAACACTGCTCTATGTAACGATTGCTGAAGTACGCTCTTCGTTGTTTATTATTTGTTGTGCTTACTTTGACACATTTCACTTCGCGCTGGCGTAAGAGCTTAGTCTTTGCATCCCTGTGATAAAGAAACAATTAAAAGGTCCCACGTGGCGTAATTGGTATGATATCCGGCTCGCGTTGACGGCATCATGGTTATAGATCCTTGCTACCCATTCTTAAGTCACTACAGGGCTTTCGCGACGTACGTACTATCTCACCACATTCGTATAAAAGAACATACAGCAACTTCGGCTGCGTGCAAGAACAGCCTGGATTCGTCGCTCCGTTCTAATCCAAACTTCCTGGTGTTGAACGCTTCCAAGCTCTCCCTTGCAGCCGTATCATGGTGCGCACGTATCAACAAGCACTATAGAGCAAGCTCCAGACGCCCTGACCACATCTCTCCTTCTCCAGTCTCTCTCTATGCGCTCTCTAAAACAATCATTTTCTAACGATAAGACGCCGGTTACTGCATCAACCATGCAGTTGGTCGCAGACATGCTCTCGCAGACGCCTGCACACAGGCACGCACGCTTGGCGCGAGCGGCCGCGGAACTATCCCTCGCGCTGAAGCACTTAACAAAGATTGTGCCGGGCACATTCATTAGCATTCACATGCGACAAAAAGGCATTGCAAGTGCACCAGGACGACGCCAAGCACTCAAAGCACGTCTGAAGAACGCGCGCTGCAGCAGCAACGCCGCTCTCGTCTACCCACAGTGCTGTATACGCGGAAGAATCCACGCACAGACGGCAGACAATTTAATGGCATAAATTAGCTGTAGGTTATCGAGGAACTCGTAACACCTGCGCAAAGTAGGCCGCTCATTTGGTGGGCACAAGGACATAATAGCACTTTTTTTTTCTTCGGATTATTAAAGAAATGGTCCGTAACAGATAGCGGAATCCCGCCGATTCAGATGATTTGAAGAGGCGTACACTACTTGCACGACCGAAAACAATGCACAATTAGTTCATTGAAAAGATTTCATTCATTACCACTCGTTGCCTACTTCAGGGCACATGTTTCATTTGCGGAAATGAAGCGGAGCAGCGCTCAATAGGAACGCATGTTTAGCAGGAATATCCGAGAGTACAGACCACTGTTTCGATACATCCGTCGCCAAAAAGTGCATGCGGTTTTCTACTTTTTCTAAAAAAGTTTCGCTAGCGTATAAGACAGAACTGAGCGGAACGCCGGTGTATTCGTTAGCACATTCTGGGGACGGATTACATTCTTATACCAAATGAATATGTGCGCAGAATGACTGGCCGCCTTCGATTCCGCAAACATATACACCCCGGGGGAACTGACATGTCAACTACTATAGTGTTTTGATAATCAATTGGTCATTTGATCTGTAGTGCATTGCAAGTAATTTCCGCGTCAATAGTGCAGCTGAGATGGCTATAGGAAGACAAGAAAAGCATAGAAAAAGCACAGTAATTAGACCGCATAATAATATACAGATGCGGGTTAAATGTAAGATAAGCTTGACCTAGATAATGTCATGATTACATTTCAATGCTATTCCTCTTCGCGCTTCGTCAGTGGTCGAGCGGCGCTCCGATCACGTTGTCACCGAGATCGGCCAGCTGTGAACGGTGGATGATAAAGAAACAAGAGAATCGAGCGAAAGGAAGACTTACATCACCATCGGCCCTTACACTCTCAATAAAGGCATGCAAATGAAAAAGAAAGCGGTAGAAAAGACAACAATGCCGCTGGTGGGATGGCACGTAATTGAGCTACAATAAAATCATGTGGTTATCCTGAGCTACAATTTTGCGCCTACCTAACGACAAGTGGCGGAACTCTGAGTGATTGCTGTAGCTTTACATGTAGGTTTTCATAATTGGGCAACGAGTAACAACATTTTTCTCTCAACTATCTTCAGCATGAACCATGCATGGACCGTTCTTCACAAAGTGGGATTTAGCATCGTGTTCCAGTGGGCATCTTCCCGTATCGGCGTAGCAGGCAACGAGGCCGCTTACAGTCTGGCGCGCAAAGCGCTGCAATTGAAGCCCACAAAGAAGGCTCTCCAGGACACACAAATAGACATGAAGAAGATCATCTTAAGCCACACAATTCCGTTCGTTGTGGTCTCCACCGCATCAACCTTGTGCGATAATGTGAATTAACAGAACTGAGGCCGCTCTTCTTTATCGCATCCGCACAGAGTCAGCGAAAACTACAGCTTGGCGGTGCAAGACAGGACTTAGTCCATCATCGTCGTCGTGTGTGCATTGTCAAGCTCTTGGTGACATTGAACATTATATACTAAAGTGTCCCGAATATAAAGCAGAACGTAAGAAATTATTAGGTGGACACAAGCGCAAGGCGACACTACACTAAAATGCAAGTGGCATTTTGTTCCCGCTAGGGCATTGGATATTATATAGGAGGGAGGTGATTCGACTCCTCCTGAAGTTCCTCCGTGACACAGGGTTGGGAAGTGAATGGTAAGCCGTGTGGATCGTCGTGGTTCGGAAAGCGCGCAACTTATTGGACCCTGAGTCAACTTGTTTTTGGCACCTGGTGTTGTTAGTTGTACTGCAATGTGTTTCAGACCGTACTGCGGTTGATAGGTGGCGTTCAGACGGAGCAATTGCCAGCAATGTTTGCAAGGCTATAGGTCCGCCTGATGCAAGCAACACCCCTCCTACTACTCCTCCTGCTCCTCGCTGTGCAGTTCTTTTAATTAATGCGAGTGTTGAACAGTCGAACGAAAGGTCTTTCACTCCCAGTCACTCAAACACGCACACACGCTCGTGCGCTGTGGCAGCTAAATATATTATTGTTAGTAGCACGTAAATGTATCCCGGCTGCGTAAATCCTCCTGTCAAACTTGCCCTCCCCCCCCCCCTGCCCCAATTTCTTTATGCGTTATTCAGTGCTTCATTCGCGCATCTGTTGTATACCCTTGCTTGATGCGTCCTCAAAAGACAGCGAATTCGTCGCCGAAGCGCATCACGCTGAAAATACTGAAAAGGGAGAAGCGCAAAGCCGACGTTACGCCTAAAGAAGACGAATAAGAGCCCGGACATGTTGGGCCGCCTCGCATCCTCTCGAATTTATAACTATGCCACAAGAAAACGAAGGAAAAAAAAAAGAAAAAGAAAGAAAAGCTAGAGCAGCGACAAAGATATAACAATACTGCGAGATTCCAGCAAATCGAAAGATGCACTGAGAGGTATAGACAGTGACGTTATAGCCTGACAGCTGAGACATACAACGGGGAGCGCCAAATGGCTATAGAGGATGGCCCCCCGAGCTTACGAGAGGCTCAACACCGACAGCCAAAGAGGCCAAAGAGGAATGTGTGGACCTATCCTCCGCGCAATATGAGGCGGAATTGAGGCGCTCAAGAGCGGAGGATATAGAGCCCTAAACGCTGAGAGGGCGGGGAGGGAAGGGGGGGGGGGGGGGGAGGGTCGGTGTAGCTTGAGGAATACCGCACGAACAAAGTAGATGACGCCATTAGTAGACAATACGTCACTGCAATGAGGAGGATGTCAGCAGCCCGGCAGAGTGCACACGGACAGAAAGATAAGAGTGCACGAAAGAGGTAGAGACCAATGAATGTATATATGTATCACAAGAGGCAATAAGGGCTTAAGGGTGAAATAAAAGAGAGGGAGTAGCTAGGGGGCCTAACAACGCATCTCCGTACCTAGGAGAAAAAGGAACTTTTGTTTTATATATATATATATATATATATATATATATATATATATATATATATATATATATGAGAAGCACAACTTTGCGGTTATCTTAGGTTTATTTACCCAACAGTTTCGGTCGGTGGAGATATATATATATATATATATATATATATATATATATATATGTAACTTTATTCGACTGGAAAAGATTTTAAGGAGCGAGGGTCCCAAGTGGCCATTTAAGTTGATTCGTAACAAATTATACCACGTACATATATCTAATGTGGCAACAGGACAAGAATGTATACTTAAAGAGTATACTGTCGTCATAAGCCTATTTTATATCCACTGCAGGGCAAAGGCCCCTACCATATATCCTCAATCTTATCTTGCGCCAACCGACTCCGTATCCAATCTCTGTAAATTGCTGAATGTCGTCACGCGATCCAATCCTCCGCCGCCCTTGATTTCGTTTCTCTTCCTTTTACATTCAGTCTGTTACCCTGACAGACCACCAGGTTATCTACTCAGCGCATTGAATGACCTGCCCAACTCCATTTCTTCCTCCTAATCTCAATTGCGTAGATTATCACTCATTTGCTTTTTAAATCTACACTGCGTCATCCCGTATTTTACCGTTACACCAACCATTTTCCGGTCCCATCGTTCACTGCGCGGTCCCTATAGAGGCCCCTTCGCTCAAGTTTTCCATACTGACAGCCGTTCCGGATCATATATGGCCTAGCGAGCGGAGGAATCACACCTGGAAAAGTTGAGCGTTCACGATGCTCTCTATAGTCAGCGTTCATCCTGAGGCAAGCTTTTCCACGCTCTGCATTATATATACGTACACGGTACAACTTTAATTACATGCCGTATACGTTCTAACGCTGCCATGGATAGCATAGAGTTCCCTACAATAATTACTAGAGGGAACTCTGGCGCTGAGATCGTCATGTCCCTTAAGAAACTCAAATAGGTGACCCGTAAAATAGCGAGGGATTGTGGGATGCACCGTCTGCTAGCTGTTTCCGGTTCGAGTCAGCGCAGCCGCCGCCACCGCTTCGCCGTTGAAGTCCATTGATGCGCTTGCAGTTCGTTCTTCTTTCTGGGGTTTTACATGCCAAAAAAAGCCCTGATTATGGAGCACGCCATAGTGGAGGGCTCCGGAATAATTTGGCCACATGGGGTTCTTTAATAGGCACTACAACGCAAGCACAGGGGCGTTTTCGCATTTCGCCTCCATCGAAATGCCGCTGCCGCGGCCGGGATTCGATCCCGCGAGCTCGTGCCAAGCAGGGCAACGCCTTATATATATAGCTGACTAAGCCACTTGCGCTTGCAGTCCGACTTTGCCCCACTCGAAGATTACCCGGTTGCAGGTGCCTAGCAAAACCATCGTCGGCTGTTCAGCCGTTGGCTGCTCAAATTCAAGCGTTAAAGGTGAACGCATATGTAACTACTGCCTTGCAGCAACCCTTGCTGAGTCAGCTGTGCACAAGCATCAGAGGAATGGCTGCAACTTCCAAAACTGTAACAAGGCAGACACCATCCGTGAACAAAAAGAAAATGAACGTACAGTGCCACTTATCAGGCGGCGATTATCTGTGTAAGGGCCGACACAGAATGATTCCTCAAGATAATTCTTTCTCTAACATTGACTCAGGCAACCAGAACTGTTTCAGTACTCGCATGCACATATAGAGGTATTATGAGACGAGGTTTTACGGCGCGAATTTAAGCGGGACCACAGCGAGATACATACATAATACTCGTAACCAACTATAGCCCTCCCTAGCTCCTTCAGCACAGATAGAGATAATGCGCAGCCGTAATATGACGGCGATACGGCCATTGTTGACAAAAATGCGAGAACGTCTAACTACGTACTACTTCAAATCAACCTAGAGTTTCGACCGAGAAATGCCGTCGACAGCGCGCAAAGTTATCATTTTCAGCGCTAGCTGCGCCGTTATACCGACGATATCGGTTTTTAGCTACGATCACAGAGGAGCATGCACCGCTGTAGCCATCGCCTCAGCACCCGATTTTCTAAGTAATGCTCCTATACGCTTGATAAATTAACGGATAACGATAACTTCTTCACCTGTCTGACTGACCCGCAGGCAGAGCAGTCAGTGACGCTGCGTCCAAGCAACGGCAAATGTATAGAGCTAAACCTGGCAAAAACAAGATGGCCGCCGAAACGAAAACCAGAGTTCCTTTCTGAATAAAAGGGTATCCTTGCCTTTCTTGGCTCGTCATCGTCGCGCCCAGAGTGAACTGAAACCTAGAAATCAGCTGCATGAATGGTACGACATTTATGGTCGACAAAGCGGACGGAAAGCTTCGCACGATTGACAGTTAAAACCGCGTAGAAAAACACGTGCGCCGGGCATGCCACCGATGCCGTCGCACCCCACAATTCCCTGCGATTGCTCGTTTTACGGGTAACCTATTAAGAAGCACACAGCGCGCTAAATCGTTACGCGATTCCCGTAGACGAGCTTCGTAGGCGAGTTTCGCGAGTGCGCAGATGACACACCGCTGGCGTCTAATTTTCGCGATGCGCGCATGGTTTGTCAGCCAAACAACTGATACCGTGATCTTACTACGACAGCAGTTAAAGCTAGGAAGTGCATGGGTTTGCTGTGACCGTCCTTCTCGTTATCATTAAGTCGCCGTCGTTATCCTGTCATCAGGCCACCTTCTCATCATCTGCTTCAACCTCGTTGAAGGTGACGGCGTCTGCGCATGTATTTTGAGGACCAGAACTAAAAATTAAATTATGAGGTTTTACGTGCCAAAACCACGATCTGGTTATGAAGCACGCCGTAGTGGGGGGCTCCGGAAATTTGGACCATCTGGGGTTCTTTAACGTACACCTAAATCTAAGTACACGGGTGTTTTTGCATTTCGCCCCCATCGAAATGCGGCCGCCGTGGCCGGAGGCCCAGAACTACGGTGGAAGTATATAGACCAGAACAGGCAATAGCGTAGCGGTCGAAGACGACCTTCTGTGCATTGCAAGAACACGGGAGAAGAAAGTGCTGAAACAAAAGAACAGCGAACATATATCAGCGACCATGCTGCCACAAAAAAGCGAGAGAGAGAGAGAGAGAGAGAGAGAGAGAGAACTCACGAAAACGAAATCAAACAAAGAATACTGGAGGCGGATGACCAAATGCAAGGATAATAGAAACGCAACAGCGCAGTGCATTGCGCACCGAGGAAGGCGGCGAATGATTACGGCGCGGTCCACCGGGGGACAACCGTGTGGCACGGACGAAAGGAACGGGAGCCGCGCACGGCACCATTTGTACCCGTCGCCGCCAGCGGCCACCGGCAGCAGAGACAACAGCTGCTGCGGGACTGCTGGCGCCGCTGATGGACGACGCCCTCTCCGCGGTCACTGCGTGGATCGGGCGGGGAGCCACCCCGTTTGGAGGCAAAGAGTGCCTGCACGCCTGCGCGTTGGCTACGGGCCAAATATCTCCGCCTTTCTGGTCTTCGCCGAAACTCGGGCGCAGGCGATCACCGGTAGCGCCTTTTCAACGGCCACAGAACAGGGGCGAAGAGCTCGGCGAGACAGAACAGCAAGAAGAGTGCAGCCAGCCTGTCGTGAGCGGCTGAGATGGCCGCATCGCTCGTGAACGGTAGCGAGACACAGAGACTACTAAGTGCTGGCAGAAACGTGGCATTTATTCCCGAGAATTGTACTCCTGGGATACTGAATAGCCCATTGCCCAGGACCATGCAGTGTCTACACACACAGTCGTCCAAGCTCTCAGAATTCAAATCAGGAAAAGGGCCTCAATTTTATCTCGTTCCTATTTTTTTTCCTTTCTCCATGTCGCTGCCCATAGCGTTGCCCCATGCATAGGCGGGCTAGAGGAGGAGAGAGCGCGTCGATCTCCTCTATCCCGGCCGTGGCTGCCCGCGTGGCCGAGCGTACACGCGACACCTACGCCGTGTGTTGGAGGCATGGTTGAAGGTAATCAGCTACGGTTGCCAGGTCGAAGAACATGCAAGATTAAATATAAATTCTGGGGTCTTGCATGCCAAAACCACGATATGATTATGAGGCACGCCGTAGTGGGGTACTCCGGAAGAACATGCAAGATGAGCCGAGATGCTGATATGGCTGCATGTGCGCTGTCTCCCCGCGCGCTATAGCGTTGTGGGTTACGTGATTTAAACTTTGGAGACGCGGCACAGTTGAAAAGGCGAAGCGAGCAGCAGCACGAAACTTTCGCTTTGGAACAAGCATGCGTGCCCCCCGCTCATCGAGTTTAATTTGTTCATGTTAGACTTTAGGCGCGTAACATTACCCCTGTTTAGTTAGTAAGCGAACTTTAGTGCAAATTATACGGTCTATAAAACTACGAAGCTTACTTCGTGTAATTCTCTAATATTTTGATATTAATGCGATCACCTTTCGAACGAAACTGTGATTATTTTTTCCTCTTCCCCCAGTGTAGGGTAGCAAACCAGGTGCAACCTGGTTATATCCCTGCATTTCTTTCTCTTTCTCTCTGTAATAACTATGTTATACCTTTTTACGTACTACCACGCAAGAATGTAACGCGAACGGCAAGAAACAAAGCAGAAACGCCTCAGTTACATGAGAGTTCTATATGCGACCGTGGCCGATCCGGGTGCTTATTGTGTTAATTGTAGCTCCAAAAAAAAAAAAAAAGCGTCTGTGGATAAGTCGCAGTGTTGCAGACATTGGTGAATGTGTTAAAAAATATGCGCCATCTAGTTTGTTTTCTCGTGTTCGCATTTCATTCCGGCGTGAAAGTACGTCCACGAAAAATGGATAAAGGATATGGTGTCGGTGCACTTGCGCGCTGGTCCTCGAGCCCATTAAATAGTGCGAGCACGACCATAGCGAGAGGAACCGTGCCGACTAACGATAGCAGAGACGTAGGTACAGGCCTCGACACACTTACCCATGACACAGGCAAGCCAGTGTGCCAATACCGGATAGCAAATACAGACCGCGAGGAGCAGGCGCCTTCGGCTGAACAATCTGAACTCAGCTTGGGAGACGCAAAACTGACACGAAGCGCGTTCTACTGATCGACTCGAGCACAAATCCCGAGTAAAAGGGCTTTATTCCCGAGCATGCAGAAGCACGCTTAATAGAAAATTTATCCTCGCTTGAGAAAAAACGAATGCTACGGGTCGCGTCAGCCGACCAGGATATCGAGAACCAGAAGAAGGGCTCCTCCACTGCCCGCCACAGATCGCCCTCTGCGCGACGCCGACTGGATAGAAGCTTAAGAAAAGGATATCAGTGGCGCACGTACCACACGCGAGCCCCCCTTTCCCTTTTCAGAACGCACAGCCGACTCTCGTAATTGACTGGCTGACACGAGCGCTTAGCTGCACTGCACGGAGTAGGTGAGACGTTTCATCACCGACAGCAACGAATAATCTGTGCCATCTCACCTTCGGTCTCTCTGTTCTGCGTGCGAACGAAGCAAGCGGATGTCCAAGGTTGCACTGCAGAAAATAATTTTAAGTCAGTTGCTTTTTGAGAGACCTCCTGCGTGAAAATTAATAAAATCCCAGCTGCTAAATAAAAAAAAATATACGCATACTAGAGAGAGAGAGAAAAACGATTTAATGAAAGGCAGGGAGGTTAACCAGGACTGAGCCCGGTTGGCTACCCTACACTGGTGGAAGGGAAAGGGGGGAGAGAGATTAAGAAAAGAATAGAAAGTCCGCAGTAGATATCGCCGACGTAGCAACAGATCTCTGCTCTATCACTGACGATCAACTACTATTTGTAAGAGGGACTCGTTACAACAGCAGCCTTTTCACCACCTTGGCTAGCTCGTCCCTCTGCACACAACATCACGCGGCATAAGGGGGAGAAGAGCGTTTCAGCGAGTTTATGATCAGGTACACCAAGGATACAAAGAAAAGCAAACATTTTGTGTTCACTTTACGACACGCGGTCCTCCCTGAGCGAAACAAATAATACGAAGTATGTCACTTTCCTGTTTACAACCAATGATTTCAAATAAATAAACCCATGCACACGGCCAGTGCCACGAATTCTCTCTTCGCTAAGGTCAGCTCCTTGGAAAGTCATTTCAGTGCGCAGTAGTGTACGCGAGTTATAAACGAAAGTAGTCCTAGCAGAGGCAGAACGAGGCACAGAGTTGTTCTCGTATTACGCGCGCTCATATGGCTCTTATCGCGTCTATCCCCCCCCCCCCCCCCCCCCTTTCTCGCACTTGCAAACTGTGACGTCGTAAACCGTGCAGGTTCAAAGACCCGTCGACATGTACTGCCACAGAGCCGAGGATGTAATATAAATATAGCAATGATTCGCTTTTCTGCTTTATATTTTGGCTTATTTAACCTAGCGAATGGTGAGAAGGAGCAAAAAAATTGTCAAGGACGAGGGAGGACACAAGACAGGTGCTTTCCTGTGTCCTCCCTCGTCCCTGTCAATTTTGCGTTCGTTCCCCACCATCTAAATATGTACCAATGTCACTCAACAACGCACACTGCAATGACTCGGTAGTTTATCATCTAATTATTGCTGTTTTAACTAAAACAGCCCGGATGTTACGGAAGCGGCTGTTTTGGATTTCCGTCCACCTCCTCTAACGCATAATATCGTTAAAATTTTAATTTCAATTAAGCCATAAACACCGTACCAAAACCGAAACTGGACCGGCCACTTAGAGAGAGCCGCTTCTCGTGACGTCAATGGTCAGGCGCGCACCACAAATGATGATGATGATCTTTATCGGCATCTCCTTTCAATCGCGGTGGAGACAAATAGTCACTATCCTTTGTGAGCTATACAGGGCGTCCCAGCTAACTTTAGCCAAGCTGTTCAACGAAAAAAAAAAAGATAAAAAAAAACACGGTGCAAGATGCAATTATAAGACCTACGGTGTGCGGTCGTCAGAGCTCTGACGACCTAACACCATATAGGTCTGAAAACGGCGTCTTACACCATGTTTCTTCAATTTTTTTTCTTTCTATTTTTGAACAGCTTGGCTAAAATTAGTTGGCTAACCCAATATACTTATGTGGTTCCGTATTATAATCTAGCACTCTGCCTGTCTGCTTTATTTTGTAACGTTGTCATGCCTGTGACGATCCTGCCACCATCCATTCCCAACGTTTTTTTTTTTTTTTTCTTTGTTTTTTTTTTTTCCACCAATACTCTAAACGTCTTTTACTTATCTCGACTTCTGACCAGTTAATGCTCATCTGATTCGAATCCCGGCGCCCCTGGAAGGGGGCCGGTCCCTACGCTTCTGGCTGAGTGAACGTTTTTCGCCTTCCATGAGTCGTCTCCGAATTTTTCTCTGCAACAGACACATGTTTTTACCCTGTTGCAGAAGAAAAGGAAGAACTCTGGCACAAAAATCCAGTGTTCATAGTATTTCTTGTGTCTACGACGGACGCCGAAACCACTAACGTGAAGGGGCTAAGTGGAATCCTTCGTGACGGGGGGTTCATGGCTAGTGGCATAATGGAATTAATCAAGTTTAATTTTCCTAAGCATGTCAGCACGTACTGTGGCACACCACTACGTAACTTTATAGACTTTGTGACTATTTTTTGCGCGTCCTTCTGCTATATATTGGTTCCAATCATTTGATAACCGAAGGCCTGTCAACGAGCGGTCGGCGGTACACATCAAAATGTAAACGAAAGCGCTCAACTGTGGGTCGGTCAATTTTCTAGTATTGAAACTCTCTTATGGAAGTGAAACGATGTCTCCTAAAACGTCAATTTTTATACGGAAAAGGGATAAGCTTCATACTGACGTGGAAGTGAGAGAGAGAGAGAAGCAAGGAAAGGCAGGGAGAATAATCAGACACACGTGCGGTTTGTTATGCTCAGGATCGTTCAGGCGCATTGACAAAGAGCACAAGCGAGTGGACATGCACAATAGTGTACTAGCGCTTCACTGCTTGTCCACTTGCTTGGCCTCGTTGTCAATGCGCTTAAACAATCCTATGTACTATGCCTTACCAACAAGGCCAAACGTCAACGCTTGCCGGTTTGCTACCCTGCACTGGGGAAAGGGGATAAAGGGGCGAAGAGAAAAAGAGGGGAAGAGATGGGCACTATAGTTCCGCGGGGCCTCGGACTTGGCCTTCAGCCAACAATATTTGCATGCTTTATTTATTAAATGCGAAGCATTTCTTGGCGAACATTTGTCACTTTGACAGTATCTATCTATCTATCTATCTATCTATCTATCTATCTATCTATCTATCTATCTATCTATCTATCTATCTATCTATCTATCTATCTAGCCGCCTACGTCTTGGTGCTCTCATGGTCGTATCGTTAACTTGGTATTTATCAAAATTGCCATACTATGAGAAGAGTGGATGACGAACATAAAGGATAGGTCATGACATGAATATCATAACATGTGTGTCATGTAGGTCATGAAACAGCTGCCTACGTGTTGGTGCTTTCATGGTCGTTTCGTTAACTTGGTATACAGGTACCAAAATTGGCATAGTATGCCAACAGTGTAGGACGAACGTAAATGATAGGGCATGACACGCGTGTCATGTAGGTCATAAAACAGTCGCCTAATATGACAATGACCCTGCGAAAAAACATTAACACTCAAAAACCACTGAAATGGGTTCTGACGTGGGTAATGAGAGAAGGATGCACTAAAGGATGGTGGTAGAAGCCATAGTCATGACCATGACTCAGTAAAAATGACAATTTCTCAGCGAAAAAACATTAACACTCAGAAACCACTGAAATGGTTTCTGACGTGGGTAATAAGTGAAGGATACACTAAAGGATGGTGGTAGAAGCCATAGTCATGACCATGACTCAGCAAAAATGACACTTTCTCAGCGAAAAAAGATTAGCACTCAAAAATCAATGGAATGGGTTCGGATGTGGTACTAAGTGAAGGAAAATGCTAAAGGTCAATGGTCGAAGTTATAGTCATGAGCATGGCTAAGGCTTTCACATTAAGGTGTCCTAGGCGCTGCTAAAGGGACTCCTGAGGACTCATGACGTGAATGTTAATGCATGCATGTCATGTAGGTCATGAAAAAGCCGTCTACGTCTTGGTGCTCTCATGGGGCCGTATTCTGAAACGTTCCCCCTAGGCGAAATTTCTTTTTTCGCTTTCAGGCGTGCGCGCTGATTGGCTGGTTGAGCAAAATTGAATGACGTCGGGCTCAACCACCTAATCAGCTCATCCAATTTTGCTAAAACAGCTAATCAGCGCACGCCTGAAAGCTAAAAAAGAAATTTCGCCTAGGGGAACGTTTCAGAATACGGCCACTGGTCGCTTCGTTAACTTGGTAGGCTCCCAGCACACTGCTTCGCATAACATCGATTCCCACAGGGCGTGGGATCTGCCGTCTTATTTTTTTTTTTTTAGTTTATTTTTTTAGGTTTTTTTTTTTTTTTTAGTTTTGTTAGCACGTTCGGCTTGCATCATGCATGTACATTAAACACTGCTGCTCCAATACCTAACGGTATACATTTGAGACCCGCCGCGGTCGCTTAGTGGCAATGGCGTTGCGCTGCTAAGCATGAGGTCGCGGGATCGAATCCGGGCCACGGCGGCCGCATTTTGATGGGGGCGAAATGTGAAAACGCCCACGTACCGTGTATTGGGTGCACGGTAAGAAACCCCAGCTGGTCAATATTAACCCGGAGTCTACCGGCCACTACGGCGGGCCTCATAATCAGATCATGGTTTTGGCTCATAAAATCCCAGAATTAAATTTCAGCGCTACGTTTTACAACGACTGCCACATTTTGTTGCACTGCTGCTAGAACACAGCAATAATGCATCGCAGCGAGTACTTAATTTCTTGGGAACAGCATAAAACGCCTTTAGAAATATTCTTCAAGAGCTAGGAGATAACCAAAACGTTACAGCCACTTTAGCGTAATTACGCTAAATAGGATGAAGGCGAAAGCCTGCGCGCTCACGAGACATTCGTTAAATTACTTTGACATTCTCATTCGAATACGTTGTTACTTCCCACTATTTGTTTTCTCTTTACTTGCTTTTCTCTTTAATTGTTCTTTTTTTTTTTTTCGGTCGCCTATACATCGCCACTGCGTGGTTAATGGCACGCTAGAACGGTCGTGGCTTTCTCTTTTTCGTTCGTTTACTTTCTTGTAGCACAGGCAGAATGAGAGGGACACGGAAACGGCACGTTAGACAAACACACAGCGCTAACTTTCAACAACAGATTTGCTTCCAGTTCTCGCAGGCGCACTTATACTTCTCAAAACGCCATAAGACACGTGTACATTGCTCGGCAAATATGAACAAAACCGGGAAAACCACACGCAGACACTATTGTGACCGCACTGATTATTCAGAAGGTTGTCCGTTCAACGCAAACAGAGGTAAACGAGCTCTTTTATTGATAAAGAAATTGATGGCTCACTGGCGCATGCGTCACCAAATGTAGCTATGTTCGTAGCTTCCATAGTCATTTCGAACTTGCTTCTACTCGTGATAAAAGTTTCTTTAATGTGTATAAGAGGTCACTTGAATTTTGGTGCCATAACGCCCGGACAGTCATCCGTTTTTCGACCCATGAGCCATGTAAGGATTTCGCCTTAAAATGACGTGATTGTTGACAACAGAGCGTGCGACCGACCTGCATGGTGCCGGGTGCGCTGGACACAAACATTGAATTTATTACAGTGCAGGACTGGATCTGGCCACGGCTATACGTTAAATAAAAACATAACTCACTACGGAGCTTCGCATGTCACGATTACTCTAACTCAGGTCTGCAAATAGGCATCGGAGACACGATTTAAACATTTTATTCTGTTTCCCTTTACATGGAGAGATAGGCGAATTTCGGGGCGACAAGCCGTCTCAGCACGCTCTTGCCTTATTTGTGTAAGCGTTCCAATAGTGTCCTCCAGATGATATATCAAGCTTCGGTGAATACTGAAAACACTCCAACCAAAACTTATTTTGGTTGGATTTTTCTCAGTCTTTAATTCAGTTATTGTTCCCAACCAGGCAGATCCCTGCCGAATGTTTACATTTGATTAAAAAGCTTCCTTATATGTGAGAAATGAAGGCATCGCTCCCTGCCTCTAGCGCTCACCAGAAGCGGCCCGCGCTGCACACAAGCGTATGGCGCTCGATCATGCACCTAAGAAAAAGAAGCCGCCGCGCGACAGAGCGCGTCGACATCGTTGTTGTAGACTCGGCGACACGTGAGCGTTAACTTCACATGCACGAAGCTACGGAGAAATTGAGAGTAAAAGGGAGCCATTTCCGTCTTGTTTTCAATGCAGCCGGACGAAGCTGTATTTGGTACGGATTCCTTATCTTCCTCCTCGATCCCTCATGCCACCGAGTGACCGATCCCGGCAATAACTTCGTGCAAGCCAATGGTGATGCGCAAAAAGACGGGAAAAAATGAATAGTTACAATGTGCGGCCCCTAACTGGTTTGACTGACATGATTTAATGTCTCAAGGCAACATATGGGCTACTGGCACATGGCTACGGGAGCCGCCGTAGTAAGGGACAACAGATTATTTTGATCACCTGGGGTCATTTAACGTGCACCTGACTCGAAGCACGCAACATATAAAGAGAATAAGCATCAACGCCAGTTCCAACATTTCACTCAGGATATATCAAAATACCTAGATGAAATAATGGAAGGAGATTCACATGCTACAAACTGAATCGGTTATACAGTTAAGGTGTGAGGCCGTGTTCCAAGCCGCCCCCCCCCCCCCCCCTCCTTTTTTTTTTCTTTTTTTGTTCTGTGAAATGTCTTTTTTTTTTTTTTCTCTCAGACTTGTAATTCATCGGGGAATATGTTGAAGAAACAAATGTGTTCCTGCGTAGTTTCATTGAAACGATGTAGACAAAGTTGTAGTTCCACACGGTGCCCGTGAAACCGAAAGTGCTGGCTTTACGTGCAAAATAAATGTGCCCAAGTTGTACAGTTTTATTTTTGCTTTTTTTAACGGTAGTACAGTAAGTTTAAACAAGTGGAAAAAAAAATATGCCGATTCAGCGCAAATGTTGGAATATACATGGAGCGAAGCTTAAGTCAAGCGGTACAACATACGCCGTATATTAAATCATATACAGCTATATCGGAAATGCGTACAAGTGTGTTAATTTTCATCCTATGCAGCGCGGAACATCATGCAATGCTTATATTTACCTACCACAAACGTCACAACTTAATTCTTATACACTTTTTAACAGCGGAGCTGTTTATATATATGCCGAGCGTAATCTGTCTGTCGTAGTGGTTCCTCCTAACACTGCGCTATACACCCACGCTTGCAGAACATGCATTTATGGGAACCATATGGTTGCATTGTATACTGACGATTGCAACACAACTTGCTATGGGCGAGAGAAAGAGAGAAATGAGAGAGAGAGAGAGAGAGAGAGAAGAAAAAACTTTCTTGGCGAGGCGAGATTTGAACCCGGGTACTCACGGTCCTCGAGCTTCTTTGTTCACCTCCAAGTTTCTGCCCCATATGTTAGCACCGGTAGAATGCAACGACTGTATACACATTTCTTTTCAACGACAGTGGTAAGCTCCCAGTCAGGATTTGGCAATGCCTGCCGTATGCACTCCAACCCAATTTTATTCTTCTGTAAATTTCTTTCTCAGGACCGCACAAAGAGCGACGGAACGAAAAATGTTAGGCCTAACGTTAATTAAGAGGCAGGAAGAGAGCGGTGTGCATCAGAGAGCAAACGGGGATAGCCGATATTCTAGTTGACGTTGAGAGAAGAAAAAAAAATGGAGCTGGGCAGGCAATGTAATGTGTAGGGCAGATAACCGGTGTACCATTAGAGTTAAAGAATGGGTGCCAAGGGAAGGAAGCACAGTCGGCAGAAAAATTAGGTGGGGTGATGAAATTAGGAAATCTGCAGGCGCAAGTTGGAATCAGCTATAGCGCAAGACAGGGGTAATTGGAGATCGCTGGGAGAGGCCTTCGTCCTGCAGTGGACATAAATACAGGCTGATGATGATGATGATTCATGGTCCGAAGGCGAGCGTCATACCCACTACGCTATATACATCCACGCTTGCAGAGCTCCGCTGTTTCATCGGATGTCACAAGCGTGGAACTGGTCCATTGTGTGTGTGTG